>NW_024426663.1:73824818-73893016 GCF_017311325.1 Ursus maritimus | reverse complement strand
ATATTGTATACCAGTCATCTATGGAATAAAATATACGTCTAAATTCCCTATTCCATTAATCCGTGATTTTGAAGCAGCCCTATGTGACCTGTAATCAAAAAGTGGTGTTTGATAGATGCTCTTACCATCCTGTCATTTTTTCTCCCATCCAGAATAGGAAATGCCTTTGAAACCCTTGTTTATTTTCTAGCACTATAAAAAAATTGTGTAAAGTAATTTCAACTTCAAAATTATTGAGAACTTCTTAATAGGATATTTAAAGTTTTATTTTTATTAACTTGGCCTAGGTCACAAAACTCATTAATATTAATGACTTAGACTAGAGAGGCATTAAGGCTCTCTAATCATCAACAGATACAAAGCATTAAACCAAATTGTGTAGCTTTATTATGTTATGAGTCATTCCAGGCAGAGACCGCGTAGGACAAGCAAAAGGCGAACAATTTAGTTTTAATGTTTCTGATCCAAACCTTTGGTTTCTTACTTCTTTTTGTAGAGAAACTGGAGTTTTAGAACTGACAGACAAATTTTTTATGGATTTCATAGGAGTGTGTGACTCATTAAAATAAAACCCTTGGAACTAATCATTCAAAAAAGCATTTATTAGTAATAAACTTTAGAAAAGAGATTAAACTTGAGCCAATATTTTAAAAAATATCCGTTTTTAAATCATACTTGTATTCTCTTAAGAGTGTATGATATAAGACTTCACTAATGTTTGAAAAGTTATATAAAAATGAGCTGCTAAGTAATGTATTCTATGTCATCGGAAGATATGATCTAACAGCCTCTGGGCCTATCACCAGCACATCAGACAGTAATGAAGAGCGCCGGAAGTTTTCAACCATTGAAATGAGTAATAACTACACTGTATTCAGGACAGCTGATTTTACTTACCTCCCCTTGCATATAAACAACTGGGCCTTTTAAACTGTGAACATAACATAGAATATGGATAGTGATTGGGTCATTTTTTTGTCAATAGAATTACTAATTGGAGACATTTGTCTACCGTAGGTAGGGGTTGGCAAACTTTGTTCTCCGAAGGGCCAAACAGTAAATATTTCAAGCTTGCAGGCTATGTAACTCTGCTCTTGTAACACAAAAGCAGCCATAGCCAATATCTAAACAAGTGAGTGTAGCTGTGTTCCAATAAATCTTTATTTATAAAAACTGATGGCAAGCCAGATTTGGCCTGTGGACTAGAGTTTGTCAGCCCCCGGTCTCCATTCATTTGTTACTCTGCACTCATCCCTCTACTCAGCAGGGCTTAGCTTCTCCCCACTGAGCCACCAAAAATACTTGGGTCAGTGTCACTAACACTCTCTTGGTCTTGGAATCTGAAATAAAAACTTAGCAGTCCTTGTCTCAGTTCTTTGGAGCCAGTTCTTTGGAGCCTTTGACACTTGAATCACACTTTCCTTCTTAAAACTCTTTTCTTAGGGTCTATGATAACAGTTTTCTAGTTTTTTTTCTGGTTTCCTAGTCTTTATCCTACCTCTCAAGGCATTCTTCATTTTTTGGGGGGTTTGCAGAGTTCCACTTGTTTATACCATTCCTTGAATATTGGTATGCATTAGGGATCTGTTTAAAATTTATATCATTTCCAGAATAGGTAAATCTACAGGCACAGAAAGTAGATTGCCGGTTGCATAGGTCTGAAGTTAGGAAGGTGGGTGGATAATATCTATAGGGTATGGGGTTTCTTTTCGGGATGATAAAAATGCTTTAAAATTAATTCTGGTGATAGTTTTACAACTGTGAATATACTAAAAAACCAGTGAATTAATACACTTTAAATGGGCTAGTTGTGTGGTGTATTAATATCTCATAAAGCTGTTAAGATATTATTAGTCAATGGGGCACCTGGGTGGCTCAGTTGGTTAAGCATCCAACTTGACTCTTGGTTTCCACTCAGATTGTGATCTCAGGGTCGTGAGAGCAAGCCCCATGTTGGGCATATGTCAGACTCTGCCCTCGACAGGGAGTCTGCTGGAGATTCTCTCATGTGCTCTCTCTAAAATAAATAAATAAAATCTTTAAAAAAATTATTAATGATAAATTCTCCAATGTTCTTATTTTCTCTAGATTAAAAATAAAACCCATGTTCCACCCTTTCCTCAAATACCATAATTCCGAGCGAACTATCTGCCAGTATGATCTCTGTTGAGTTCATTGTAGTATGCCCCAGACACAATGGTGTGCACCATTAATATATATATTAATTACAGTATCTACATTTGCCTGTACCGGTATATCACTTTCAGACACGCTATTTTTACTGACTATGTAATGTTCCATTGAATGGTGATGAATTTCTTTGAAATTCATCTTCTTTTTATTTCTTAGGATGGATTTCTTAGAAGAGTATTACTGGGTCAAAAAGCATAAACCTTTTTTTGAAAAACTAATATGTACAAACAGGTACTATATTTTAAATGTAAAATGTAACCCTTATTCATGAACTCCAGATATACTCAGGATTATAGAGCAGTGCCAGCTCGTTAGAACCATTTCATTTTTGGAAAATGCAGTGTTAATTTCATGATTCCAAGAGGATTGTGCAAATTGTAATCAGGTAATTAGGTTAGCAGGGAACTAATGTGGATGGAAAAATGAGCTCAGTCTTCATCTGTCACCATTACAAGTTAAAAATTTGTAATGGAACAACATGATTACAAGATAACAATTTCTTCTAGACAGTTACTGCCTTAAAATTAATCCCATAATCAAATTAGTTATTGTCCCTGCCCGTCTTTAGGACTTCGGCTCCATTAAATGTTGAGAGTAGAATAGGGAATGTCTTACGATTGTATGATTGTATGATTGCAGGTTCGAAAGCAGTACATTCTCAGGTGTCCCTTACATGACGAATTCATTGCCCTCAGAACACGAAGCAACTGCTGAATTTACCCTGTTTTATTTCCCAGAAACAGAGCTTCCAATTAGCCAATAAGAAGTATAAATTATAACACAGTTGTGAAATTAATACTCATTTAGGTGCACATATTGGTCCTCTTTTCCTTGAAGACTGACAGGACAACACAAGATAGAAAAAATTTAAACCAATATATGTTTTTAATTACCTTTTTCTTAGCACTGCGAATTACATGAGGTCATTTAATTTAGTCTGCAAAATCCATGGTAGCTCTCGAAAGTCCATACACATCATCCAAATTTCTGTCTCTGAATACAATAAAGTGATTTTATGAACAAAGGAGAAACCCCAGTTTGGGCATTGAGCTCATAGTCTTTAAAAACCACGCACGGGAAACTTGAGTTCAATTTAGTCTCTAGTTTACCCAGAATCCCTCTGCTGGGTTACTAACACAGGTTTTGAGAAGTTAAGTCATGCAGCCATTTGCAGTCTGTAATGATAATGCTTCAGTAATCAGATAAGTACTTATAATTAGAATAAAGAGTAATTTCCAGAAAAAGATAGCATCACCTATAATATTTATTACAGAAAAAAGCTCCATTTTGTAGCTGTCAGTTCTCTTAACATAATTTCTCACTACATTTAAGGAGCTTCTTGTAATCATATTCAAAACCTCTTATCTTGCTGATTATATTCAGCAACCATAGCTAAATATTTCAGTACCAAAGCTGAAAATCATAATGACACACCAGCAGACACATAATAAATGACAGTTAATGAATACTGTAGGAGGTGTGTGTTGATTGGCTCCAAGTTTGTGATCTGCTCATGCGTAGCACATTGTAATTTTTAAGAGGACAGCAAATATGGTGACGGTACGTCTGCCAGACATACTGTTTTGTCTCTGCAAGAACAAGGTGATATTTTAGCCGGAATGAAAAGGGCATATACAAATAACGGGTTAAATGTCCTAGCAGCGGAAGTAGATAGGTCTGATGAAGCATTTTGTGACAATGTGTCATGCACGGTTTGACAATTTCTGTATTGAGTGAAGGTTTCTGGTCAAAAATGGTTGTTTGTTCTCTTGACAGCCCAAACTTGTGTTTTTAGCTAAATATGTGCAAAACCTCAAATCTTCTGATTTCACCAGCTTAGGCAGGGACCTTCAAGTGTGAAAAGCCATTTTTCAAGCTAAGTGGGAAATCAATAGATAAATGACTGTACTTGTAGTACACATATATTCCGAATAAACAAAACTTATGAGACCCCCAAGACTACTGTCATTAATTGGGCAAGTACTAGATAGTATGATTGGAAAATATTGTTGTAATTTAGACGAACTCCAATTATTCTGATACTCTATCATTACTCTCACTAAAAAAAACTTAAAGGCATATTTAAATTTAGCAACCACCTTTTCTTAAAATTGAGCTTAGTAAGGGGCATGTGGGTGGCTCAGTCCGCTGAGCGTCCGACTTGACTCCTGATTTCGGCTCAGGTCATGATCTCAAGGTCGTAAGATCAAGTCCTGCCTCAGGCTCCGCCCTGGGCGTGGAGCCTGCTTGAGATTCTCTCTCTCCCTGTCCTGCCCCTGCCACACACACCCCCTCCCCCCGCTCGCACACACATGTCCGTGCGCGCTGTCTCTCTCTCAAGAAAAGAAAAAATAAAAATTGAGCTCAATAAACATATGCTCCTAAGTACTCTGATCAGTACCATACTTGGCTATTGATTTGCAATAAAGAAGGCATAGCCCCTGCTCTTGAAGAGCCTACCATCTGCAGTGCAAAGGTGGGTCATTCCATCCCCTATGGTAGGGAAAGGCAGTAGTTGAGATACGCACAGGGGGCTGTTATGTCAACTGAATTTTGAGAATTAAAGGATCTAGTCAAGTGCACGTGTGTGCTCTGTGCACGTGCAAGAGCCGTTGGCAGCCCTGCTGAGAGACCACGGAAGAGCATGAACAAAGACCCAAAGGGCAGTGTGCAATGCACAGCGGTACCGCTGGTGCATACGGTGCATTGAGAGGATGCTAGAACTCGAGGCTGTAGGAGGAGTCAGGGGCCAGATTTTTGGAAGTCCTGAATGCTATGCTAATTATGAAATTTGCTTTTGCTGTGTATATGCTGCCTATATTCTTTATACGAGCATATTGTCACCCTATTTTTTTCAAAGATTTAAAGAAGAAAGCTATAATTTGGTTGATTTAAGCCCAGGAAAATGCCTTTTGTGGCTTGCCTTCCATCTGTTTGTTGACATTGTCCCTTGGTAGCTTTTATCAACTTGATATCAGCTCAGGTGTCCAGTTTGCCTACTCCCCTCCTCAAGCAACAGGGCCATCCGTGGCCGGGAGATGTTGGAGCCTGCTGGATTGGGCAGTTATTTTCAGGAAGAGCCTTTGGAATCACAGGGTTTGGTGGAGCGATCGAAATCAGCTCCATAGTCAGGTGCACGTGATTATTTCTCTCACTCTATCCCTCTGTGAGGTACGGTATTCGTTGAGCTGACATATTTTTGTTTGTTTGGAATTAGAACTTTAAACATGGAAGTGGTACCGTGTTAACTTCTGTGAAATACTCAGTGGTTGTTTTTTTTTTTTTTAATTAATTTAACTAAGACAAACAGATTAGCTTATTTTTTTTCTGTAAAGTTTTGAGGATCTGAAGACTTGAACTTCACATTATTTCTCCTTTACTTAAGACACGTTGGTGCCTCATCGGCCGTATTTATCAAAATATTTACCCTCAGCATCGCTTTTATGTATTTCTGTGTAGACTTAGAGAGGGGATATAAATGTGCAAATTCATGGAGAGAACTTTTTTTCTATAAATTAGCTTGATCTGCAGGTGAAAGCACGGTTTTATCTCAAGTGATCATAATAACGGTGAAGTGGAAAGAACAATGATTGGTCTCCCCATAATACACTTCCTGTTGGTTCATCTTTGTGGGACCAGCTGCCTCATCTTTTGAATAAAAGGGTTGAACTAGGTTATTGCCACAGCTCTTTCTTCCTGATGTTTTGCAGTTCTCTTCACGACCTCAGTGAAATTCACCAGTGTAATTTGCATGTGTAGGTTTGCCTTTCCACATCTTCAAGCCCCAGAATTGAAAAGGACCTTGGGAGGTCATGTAGTCAGGCTGCTTCAGAGAAAAGTGGAAATTTGCTTTCCCTCCACCTACGGTGCTTTTGCTCGCACCTTCTCAAGCTGGCACCCTCTGAATCAGAGCTGATTGTCACATCTGTTACCCCTTTGGTTGCCAGGATTGATTCCACTGATGTGACAGATGGGCAGAGGATCCCTTCCTCCCTCCTGTCCCATGTACCTTCTTCCAGTAGTCGGGCGCGAAGCTGTAAAGGGCAACCACCCTACCTAGAGAAGGACCTTTCTTTGGTCAAGGGTATACACCTTCCTGTTTGTCATTGTATTGGCACTCCGTAATGTTTCTTGAATGATGAAATACTATGGGCAACAAAAATGGCTAATGCTTGTATGTATCAATAGAATTTCATAGGTTTGTGGGTTTGTTTTTTTTTTTTCAGTCTGTGGTGAGAGCTTAAATTACATCCCTGGTTTTTTTGAGCTATAATAATAGTGACTAGAGATACGGGAGTATATTTACAATGACCTATTCCTGCATATAGTTAGAACATAATCTGTAGGTGTGTTTATTAAATAAATGGTGCCTAGTGATTTTTGTTTTATAAGCCCATGCAGCATTCAGTAGGGCTTGAAGTATTATTTACATATTATCTTTGCCCTTCATTTCTGTAACTGAAAAGGAGAAGACTTCCTCTTTAAGTACCTAGCAACGTATTTTTAGATTCAGTCAGAACATGAGATTAGTAGTTTTTCTTTTACTGGAATCCCTCACTCCTGATTTTCTGGTAGAAAAGCTAATTGTATCATTTCTAATTCCGATATCCAACTAGGCAGTGTAAATTTGGTTTAACTCTTCGCTCGTTGATATTTGTGTTATTTAGAGGCTGTTTTTGCTTGGATAATTTGTGCAGAGGCTAATGCATTTCTCTCTTGGAAAATGCGTATGTGTTCCTAATTCCTAACTAATGGGAAAGCAAAGGATATTTTTACTGTCAGCTTTCATCAAGTTAGACCTCTCTGAAGGCCGTACTAAATTTTATTTCCCTGGGAATTTTGCTGATGGGTATATGCAACATTATGCAGGTGCTTGTAGACAGGACTACAAATGAAAAAAAGGAATGGGTGAACAAATACATCTTTCTTGTCTTTTCAGAAGTTGGCAGGATTTTAATCTCGCACTCTCATTTTCACTTTGCAGTGTGTTCAGAGAAGATGCAGAAAGTCTCACGTTGGGTTTTAATGCAGGAGACCAGCTTAGGCAATATAAGTAATGAATTTCCTAAATGGGTTCTCGGTTGTAATCTTATATGTAGAAAGCAGGGGAAAGAGAGTAAATCTTCTAGTCTCTGTATGTTTGCCTAACAATATTAGTGACTTTAATGTGTTTTACCGGAAAATGGAAGATTGAAGACAAATTTAAAAATAAGCTACCCAGTTTTATTGCCTATATACCAACTCACTAAATTATTTTGATCCATGTAATAAATGCCCGCCATACATTTCCACGTACCATGCAGCGGTCGGTGCTCTTAACTTAATTTCCCTGAACATGATTTGTGGGCCTGGTGGTACTTGTCATTTTTGGAACACTCACCTATCCTAGATGCTGGAGTTCCATAGGGTTCAGCCCCAGGCTTCCCTCTCTTCTCATACTGCATTTTTCCTGGGAAATCTCATCCACTCTTGTAGTTTTTTGGTTTTTTTTTTAAGTTTTATTTATTTGAGAGAGAGACGGAGAGAGAGCACAAGCACGGGGAGGGACAAAGGGAGAGAATCCTCAAGCAGACTCCCTGCTAAGCATGGAGCCCCACATGGGGCTCGATCCCAGGACCCTGAGATCATGACCTGAGCCAAAATTGAGCCGGCCGCTTAACCGACTATAGCACCCAGGAACCCCAAGAGAGAGAATCTTAAGCAGGCTCTGTGCTCGAGATTCATTTATTTATTTAACAAATAACTTCCTATTTATTTATTTAATAAATATTTATTTAGAGAAAGAGCATGAGCGGGGATGGGAAGGGGCAGAGGGAGCGTTTCCTCAAGCCGACTCCCCTCTGAGTGCAGAGCCCAACGAGGGACTTGATCCCACAACCCTGAGATCATGACCTGAGCTGAAATCAAGAGCCGGAGGCTTAACCGACTGAGCTACCCAGGTGCCCCACACTCTTGCTGTTTTAAAGGGAAATCGCATATAATCAAGCTCATTGCATCTGAAACTGCCTCTTTGAGTCTCTCCTTCAAATCTTCTCTAGTTTCCTTATCTCTGCTGCCTCCATCCAGTTTCTCTTGCCAGAAAGCTGAGAGTCATTTTGACGTCTTTTATTCCTTCATACACACACCCTCACTAAAATCTGTCACCTCTAAACCATATCTCAAGTTTTTCTACTTGTATCACTATTGCCATCACGTTAGGTCAAATCACCACCTGGCCTGAACTAATGCAGTAGCGTCCTAACTGGTCTCTGCACATCTAGTTGGGCCACCTCCATTTACAAATAAAAGCCAAGGGCAGTTGTTAATATGTAGATATAATTGTATCATTCTTATACTTAAACCTCCCTCATGGCTTTCCATTGTTCTTAGAAGAAAGATCTTCTCTTCTGTCCATCCCAGAAGATGGGTTCTCTCTGAGTTTGCTAGGGCCGCCATGACAAAGTACGTCGACAGACTTGGGTCGCTTAAATAACAGAAATTTATTTACTCACAGTCTGGAGGCTAGAAGTTTGAGATCAAGGAGTCAGCAGGATTGGTTTCGTCCAAGGCCTCTGTCTTTGGCTTGTAGATGGCCGTATTCCTCATGTCTTCCTTCTGTGTGTGTCTGGGTCCTAATCTCCTCTTCTTACAAGGACACCTGTCATGTTGGACTCAGGCCCACCCACAAGACCTCATTTTACCTTAATTACCTCTTTAAGATCCTAACGCTGTGTACAGTTACATTTTGAGGTCGTGGGGGTTAGAATTTCAATGTGAATTTGGGGGAGACACAACTCGGCCCACAACAGAGCCTAAACTGGTGGTTGAGGGAGGAGTAAGCATGTATAAAATGCTCCACTCTGAGTAACATCTCTATGTTCCTTATGGTCTTGCTTCCACTATCATCTTTTCATCAAAATCTTAACTGCTATTAGGTCAACATATTGCCTTAAGTAGCTGTAGAAAAGATACTAGAAACATTGGTGTACAAATGTCTGTTTCAGTCCCTCTCACCATTTCTTTTGGGTATATATTCAGGAGTGGAATTGCTGGTCATAGGGTAATTCTTTGTTTAACTTTTTCAGGAATTCCAGGCTATTTTCCACAGCTGCTGCACCATTTTGCATTTCTACTAGCAATGCATACAGATTCCAATTTCCCTGCATCCTCACCAACACTTGGGTTTTCTCCTCCCCGAGCCCCCCAAATTATGTCCTTCTTGCTAAGTGTGAAGAGGTATCTCGTTGCAGTTAAGATTTGTGTTTCCCTAATGACTGATGATGTTGAGTATGTTTCCATGTGCTTACTTAACCATTTGTATATCTTTTTTGTTCCATCCTTTGCCTTTTTTTTTAATTGGGCTTATTTTTTTGTTGTTGAATTATAGGAGTTCTTCATATATTCTGGGGTATTATACTCTTATTACATAATGATTTGTAAGTATTTTCTCCTATTCTATGGGTTGTCTTTTTTCCTCCCTCACTTCTTTTAAATCTTAACTCAGATGTCACCATCTCAGTGAGACCTTTCCTGACCACCTACCAATGAATCTCCGCCTACCCACCTCCAGACACATAACCCCTTTCCCTGCTTTATTTTTCTTCCTAGCTCTGAACACCAACAGACATTCCCACATGTATGTATGTGGATTGTTATTGTTGGTGGTGTTATTGTTAGGAAACTTGTTTGTTGTCTGCTTTTATTAACTAGAAGGAAGGGCATTTTTGTCTGTCACTCATTAAGTATATGTAGTGTCTAGACCAGGCCTTGTAAGCATTTAATCCGTATTTATTGAATAAAAATGAATGAATGAATTTAACACCTAGCAGTGCCATCCTTTTTTGTTTTTGTTTTTTCTTTTCTTTCTTTTTTTTTTTAAAGATTTTATTTATTTATTCAACAGAGATAGAGACAGCCAGCGAGAGAGGGAACACAAGCAGGGGGAGTGGGAGAGGAAGAAGCAGGCTCATAGCAGAGGAGCCTGATGTGGGGCTCGATCCCATAACCCCGGGATCACGCCCTGCGCCGAAGGCAGACGCTTAACCGCTGTGCCACCCAGGCGCCCCTGTTTTTGTTTTTTCTTAAATTAGGGAAATATGGCACAAATACAGGGAAGGAGCACAGTGATTTGTAAAAGAGCACCTTTGGCCTCCCCACGATCAAGAAATATATACAGTATTGTCATTACATCAGAAGCCTCCCTTATGCCTCCTCCCAGTTACTTCCTCCTCTGTCTGGTCACCCAGAGGTGATCACTATTCCAATACTTCTGGTAATATCTTTGTTACTTTCTAACTTTATAGTTGTACCACATAAGCATTTGTTTCTAAAACCTTTTTTACTGTCGTTTTTTTAAATCCCCATATAAATGAAACCAATCAGTATGTGTCTTCTGTGCCTTTCTCTGACATTTAGATATTTGTCATGCATGATGTCATGCATGATGTCATATGTAGCTGTAGTTTATTTTCATGTCTGTATAATGTTCCATTGCATTGCTGTACTGCAGTTTATATATTCTTCCGTTGAAAGGAATTCTGCTTACTTCCATTTTTTGGTTCTTTTGAATATTGATGCTCTCAATATTCTTGTACCTGTCTCGTGGTGTCCAAATGTGTACATTTCAATTGAACATAATACTAATACTTAGGAGTGAATTTTGGGGTCATAGGGTATGCATATATTCAGCTTTAGGGAATAATACCAGACAAGTTTTCAGAGTAGTTCCACAGATTTTCATGTGTATGCAGTATGGCTGCTAATATATTTTCATATGGTTTTGGCTGTTTGGACATCTTTTGTGAAGTGACTGTTCAAGTCTCTTGTTTGTTTGTTTGTTTGTTTTTTAAAATCAGAGCAAGGCTGTCAAACCAGGGCACTCTCGAGCAACCCTCTCTGCTGGGGAAACTACCAGGAAACCTACCAAGAGTAGGGCTGTCAGTAAGTTTTAGGTTCTTTCCCACTTGTATCCACCAGAGGCAGGCTTCGGGATCAGCACATTCGCTGGAGTCCCTTTTAACAATCTCATCTGGCATCGTGACAGCCTCCTGAGAGTTTGCTCCTTCACGCCAGCCAGACACTACCACCCACTTGGCTTTCTTTTTGTCTTTCGTGAAGTATAATTGACACAACATGGTATTCGTTTTAGGTGTACAACGCAACGGTTGTGTATATGTTCTTGTCCGTCTTTCAACTGAGTTTTGCCTCTTTTCTATTGATTTGTAGGCATTTTTGTAGATTCTGATATGAGTCTTCTGTGGCTTTCCTTTTAGTCTTTTAATGACGTGACTTGATGAATGGAAGTTCTGGATTTTAATATATTCTCACTTATCAGTCATTTTCTTTATGGTTTAATTTATTTACTAGCAGCTTCTTTGCCAACTGAAGATTATATAGTTAGCGTATTTTCATGTCATTTTAAAGGAGTCTTAAATACCCCAGGGTTATGGAGAAATTCATGTATATTTTCTTTTAGCTTTTTCATTTTATCTTATCCATTTAGAACTACACTCCCATCTGGAAGGAGATGAATAAAAACTGGCAGGAAAGTGTGGGATATTTGGGAGATAGTGAGTACGACAGTTTGGTAGGAGTACAGAGATTTTTTTTTTGGCGTGGGGAGTCTTGTGGGAAATAAAACCTTTTAAGTTAGATTAGGGAAGATTGTGTAGCACTAAGAAAAATATTATTCTGCTCTGTTCTCACATGAGCAAGTGTCATTTATAGTAGCATCCAAAGCATGTTGGGTACAAGCACTTTTGTCTCAAAAAAAGGGAGCAGGCAGTAGTGTGGATACCTCAGCACACATCACCCACCCTCTTTATCCCCAACCAAGCAATAACAGCAAAGCAAAGTAACACCAAAAAAGTCTCTTACTTACTGACTTCCCTTTGAATGTTTAAAAAACTCCTCATGTGTGTGGGAGAGTGTGTACAATAGTCTCTTGACCTAATTGGGTGTCATTAAATTACCCCCCTTTTTTTCCTAGTCACATTTACCTATTGAGAGTTATCTGTATTTTATCTCACAGGAAAAGAACAGTTCTGGATAGCCCTTAATTTCCAGCTCTGACTCTTCTAGTTCATTGTCCGTTGCTCCACGGTTGTTTTCCTTAGGTGGCTTTTTTACCACGGTGTGCCTCCATGTGCTCATCCGTTGAAGAGGACTATGTTACGGCATGCCTACCACCTTGGACTGGTGTAAAATTAATGTGACGGATTGTAGGTGATACCAGCGTCAGGTAATGTAGGTGATTACCAGTGGCAGGACTTTTAGACTACATGTAATCATATGAGCCTGTTCTTTATTTTTTACTTTTTTAATCGAGTAATGCTTTCTTTCTTTTTTTTAATTTGAATTTTAGTTAACATACAGTGCAATATTCGTTCCCGGAGTAGGATTCAGTGGCTCATCACTCACATATCACACCCATTGATCATCACGACAAGTGCCCTCCTTAATGCCCATCCCCTATCTAGCCCATCCCCTACCCACTTCCCTCTGTCTACCCTCGGTTTATTCTCTGTCGTCATGAGTCTCTTATAGCTCTCTCCTTTTCTTTTCCCCCTTCCCATATAGTTCATCTGTTTTCTTTCTTAAATTCTGCATGTGAGTGAAATCATATGGTATCTTTCTCTGACTGACTTATTTTGCTCAGTGTAATACCCTCTAGTTCCATCCACGTCATTGCAAATGGCAAGATTTCATTCTTTCTGATGGCTGAGTAATATTCCATTGTATGTATATATACCACATCTTCTTAATCCATTCATCTGTTGATGGACATTTGGGCTCTCTCCATAGTTTGTGAGCCTATTTTTTATCGATGTGTGAAAAACAACTGTAATGCTTTTTATTTAAAAGCACACTTATGGAATTTCATGTTGTCTGCATTTACAGGAAGAAGGAATGATATAAACACACATAACCCGACAATTTTTGTGAGACCCATTTGGTCTATCTCTAAGAAGAATTTTCCTAGGAGTTATCCATTACAGCTAAAGCCCTAGAGTGAATTTTCTTTTTTTTTTTTTTTCCTTTTTCTTAAAGTATAGTTGATGTACAGTATTATATTACAGGTAACCCTTGGACAGTATGGATTTGAACCAGGCAGGTCCACTTACACATGGATTTTTTTTCCCATTAATACAGTACAGCATTGTAAATGTATTTTCTCTTCCTTATGATTTTCTTAATAACATTTTCTTTTTTGTAGCTTACTTTATGATAAGTATATACAGTATATAAAGTAAAAATATATATGTAATTCATGTAACTTACAAAATATGTATTAATTGACTGTTTGTTGTCAGTAAGTCTTCTGGTCAACAATGGGCTATTAGTAGTTAAATTTGGGCAGAGTTAAATTTTGTTACATGTGGATTTTTGACTATATGGGGGGTCAGCACCCCTAAACCTCACATTGTTTAAGGGTCAACTTTAGCTTCAGATGTACAAGTGATTCAACATTTGTGTGCATTACAAAGTGATCTCCATGATAAATCTAGCCATCTGTCACCAGACATGATCTGTTACATATTATTAACTATATTCCCTACACTGTACATAGTATCCCTATGTCTTATTTATTTTATAAATGGAAGTTTATACCTTTTAATCCTTTGTCCCTGTTTCACTTATCCCCTCACCCCTCTCCCCTCTGGCAGCCACCAGATTGTTCCCTGTATCTGTGAGTCTGTTTCTGTTTTGTTTTGTTTGTTCATTTGTTTTGTTTTCTATATTCCACTCGTAAGTGAAAATATACAGTATTGTGTTTGACTCATTTCACTTAGCATAATACCCTTTATGTACATTCATGTTGTCAGGAATGGCATGATTTCATTTATCTGTATGATTATTATTCCATTGTGTTTATATATATTATATCTTCTCTATCCATTCATCTATGGATGGACATTTAGGTTGCTTCCATATCGTGGCTGTTATAAATAATGCTGCAGTGAACATAGGTGTGCACATATCTCTTCAGATTGGCGATTTGTTGGTTGCTTTTGTTTTTTGGTTTTGTTTTGTTTTTTCATAAACACCCAGAGATGGAATTGCTGAACCATATGGTAGGCCAATGTTAATTTTTTGAAGAACCTTCATACTGTTTTCCATAGTGACTGCACCTATTTACATTTCCACCAACAGTGCAGGAGAGTTCCCTCTTCTCCCCATTCTTGCCAACACTTGTTATTTCTTGTCTTTTTGTTAACAGCCACTCTGACAAGTCATCAGATGATACCTCACTGTGGTTTGGTTTTGCATTTCCCTGATGATTAGTGATGTTGAGCGTCTTTTCACGTGTCTGTCTGTTGGCCGTCTGTAAGTCTTCTATGAAGAAATGTCCGTTCAGTTCCTCTGCCCGTTTTCTGATCGTATTGTTTGGGGTTTTTTCCTATTGAGTTGTGTGAGTTTTTTATATATTTTGGTAATTAACCCATTATCAGTTAAATCATTTACAAATATCTTCTTTCATTCAGTAGTTTGCTTTTTTGTTTTGTTGATGGTTTTCTTTACCATATGAAAGCTTTTTAGTTTGATCTAGTCCCATTTGTTTACTTTTGCTTTTATTGCCCTTTCCTGGGGAGACAGATCCAGAACAGTCTTGTTCAGACTGATATCCAAGAGCTTATTGCCTGTGTTTTCTTCCAGTAGTTTTATTTATGGTTTCTGGTCTTAAACCTAAGTCTTTAATCTATTTTGAGTTTATGTTTGTATATGGTGAAAGAAAGTGGTCCAGTTTTATTCTTTCACATGTAGCTGTCCAGCTACATTTATTGAAGAGACTGTGTTTTTCCCATTGTATGTACTTGACTCCTTTTTTGAAGATTGACTGTATAAGCATAGTTTATTTCTGGCCTCTCTGTTCTGTTCTGTTGATCTGTGTGGGGTGTGTGTGTGTGTACACCAGTACCATACTGTTTTGATTACTACAGCTTTGTATCTGGGATTGTGATACCTCTAGTTTTATTCTTTTTCAAGATTGCTTTAAGTTATTCAGGGTTTTTTTTTGATTCCATACAAACTTTAGGATTATTTGTTCTATTTCTGTGAAAGATGCCATTTGTTTTTTGATAAGGATTGCATTGAATCTGTAGACTACTTTGGGTGGTAGTAACATTTTAACAATAATATTTCTTCCAGTCCATGAGCACAGAATATTTTTACATTTGTGTCATCTCCAATTTCTTTCATCAGTGTCTTACAGTTTTTAGAGTACAGGTGTTTTACCTCCTTGGTTAAATTTATTCCTAGGTATTTTATTCTTTTTGATGCAATTGCAAGTAATACCATTTTTTAAATTTCTCTTTCTGATATTCTGTTGTAATTGTATAGAGATGCCACAGATTTATGTATCTTAATTTTTTATCTTTCAGTTTTACTGAATTTATTAGTTCTAATAGTTTTTTGGTGGAGTCTTTAAGGTTCTCTATATTTAGTATCATGTCATCTGCACACAGTGACAGTTTTATGTCTTCTTTTCTAATTTGGATGCCTTTTCTTTTTCTTGTCCAATTACTATGGCTGGGACTTCCAATACAATGTTGAATAAAAAGTGGCGAGGGGGCGCCTGGGTGGCACAGCGGTTAAGAAGTGGCGAGAATGGCATCCTTGTCTTCTTACTGACCTTAGAGGAAAGCTGTCAGCTTTCAACCACTGAGTATGATGTTAGTTGTGGGTCTGTCATAGGTGCATTCCTTCTATATCCACTCTCTTGAGAGTTTCTATCATAACCGTATGTTGAATTTTATCAAACACATCTTCTGCATCTATTGAGATGATCACATGATTTTTATCCTTTTTGTTAGCATGGTGAATCACGTTGATTAATTTGTGGATGTTGAACTATCTTTGCATTCTTGGAATAAGTTCTGATTATGGTATATGATCCTTTTAATGTATGGTTGAGTTCAGTTTGCTCATATTTTGTTGAGGATTTTTGCATCAATGTCCTAAAGGATATTGGCCTGTGATTTTCTTTTTTTATGGTTGCTTTGTCTGGTTTTAGTATCTGGGTAATGCTGGCCTCATAGGATGAGTCCGGAAGCATTCCTTCTTCTTCAGTCTTTTGGAATAGTTTGAGAAGGTTACGTATCAAGTCTAGTTTAAATGTTTGATAGAATTCATCTGTGAGGCTGGTCTAGGACTTTCATTTGGTGGGAGGTTTTTTTTTTTTTATTACTGATAGAATTTTATTACTAGTTATCAGTCTGTTCAGATTTTCTATTTCTTCTGGACTCAGTTGTGGAAGATTGTAGGTTTCTAGGAATTTATTCATTTCTTTTAGGTTATCCCATTTGTTGGCATGTAATTGTTCGTAGTACTGTCTTATGATCCTTTGTATTTCTGTGGTATTGGTTGTAATTTTTCCTCTTTCATTTCTGATTTTATTGATTTGGGCCCTCTCTTTTTTTCTTGATAAGTCTGGCTAAAGGTTTAGCAATTTTGTTTATCTTTTCAAAGAACTAGATCTTAGTTTCATTGATTTTTTTTTTTTTGTCTCTATTTCACTTATTTCCACTCTGACCTTTATTATTTTTTTCCTTCTACTAACTTTGGGTTTTATGTGTTCTTTGTCTCGTTCCTTTAGGTGTAAGGTTAGATTGTTTGAGATTTTTTTCTTGTTTCTTGAGGTGGGTCAGTATTGCCATAAACTTCCCTCTTAGAAGTATTTTTGCTTTGTCCCATAGCTTTCAAACTGTTGTGTTCCCATTGTTATTTGTCTCAAGGTATTTTTTTTTATTTATTCTTTCTCTGTTGTCCCATTGTTTATTTGTTAGCATGTTGCTTAGCCTCCACATGTTTGTGGTTTTTCCAGCTTTCTTCTTATGATTGACTTTATTTTCATACCATTAGTGTAGCAAAAGATGCTTGATATGATTTCAGTCTTTTTAAATTTATTAAGACTTGTTTTGTGACCTAACATGTAACCTTTCCTGCAGCATGTTCATGTGCACTTGAGAAGAATATGTATTCTGCTTTTGGATAGAATGTTCTGTATATGTTAAGTCGATCTGGTCTAATGTGTCATTTAAGGCCAGTGTTTCCTCATCGATTTTCTGTCTGGATGATCTATCCATTGAAGTAAGTGGGGTGGTAAAGTCCCCTACTATTATTGTATTACTGTCATTTTCTTCCTTTATGTCTGACTTTACTTTTTTTTCTTCTTCACCAAATCTACTGAATGTTACTCATGAGTTATCTTGGATAATAGCAGGTATCCATTGATATTCCTGTTAAACACAAAAGCAGTGAAAAGCCCTCCCAGAAATAATTTTTAGTGCTTAACTGGTCATTATATTCCTTTGGAAGACCGTATAAGCTCCCTGTTAGAATTACCATTTAAAAAAAAAAATCTTTCAACTTAAAATACAGTTTGCCTTGTATGAAAATATTGTTTGTATTTGATTACTAGAAGAATGGGGATGTAATTAATGTTCTCATAAACTTTTTTCCTAAATATTTGACTGTAAAAAGTGAAGTACAGTATTATCTAAAATGTGTATATATACACATGTATATAAAAAATACATACATGTATTAGTTTGTTTCACCAAGCGATTAGAGGTATGTAGTTCAAGTTTAAAATACTTTTGGTATATGACTGACAAAATAACAGTGCATTTTGATTACTTGCAACTATAGTTTTATGTCACAAGATATTTCTCTTCTTATTTAGTATGACATAATAGGCTACAGTTTATTATCCAGACTATCTTTCTGGCTCTTTGGGGGGAAAAAACAGGACCAAATAGTCAAGTCTCATTATCTATCGACAGTGATAGACATGGATAGCACATGGATAATTAAACCCGTTGTCAAATATAGCCTATAAAACTACTGTAGCCAGGATTTTCTACATCTTCCTCCTGAAAGTTTGTTGTTAGAGTTGAGACTGATAACTGAGATGGCACTGGTTTGAATTTCATTTCTATTTTCTCTTCTTGCCTTAACAAAAATACTAATGAACCATGAGTTGAGTCAGAGGCCCAGAGCTAGACAATCCAAGCCCAAGCACCCCTGAAATACTAATAATTGGACTCTCATTAAACTTAATGCACTTCCTATATCTTTGTTTGGTCTAGACTCCCACTGATTTTTGTCCAGACATGAAACGGAAGAGAAGTTGTTTGAAAACATGCTTCCTTAGTGAACAGAACCTTCCATACATTTTCTAAAGAGTAAACAATGAAGCTAGAGAGTTAATTGTGGTTTGATAAAGCAGATTTGTGACTTTCTAGTTAAATTCTCAAAAAAAGCTCGGACTGTGTTTTCCTCCTAAAAATGTCACGGTCCAAGGAAAAATTTTGATAACACTCAGTCCTAATATTTGCAGGACCTAGAGCAGGAGTAAAAATGGAGGCCTTGGGCCATGTATCTAAATTTAAAGTCATAAACAAAGTTATCAAACTACTAAGTAAATGCAATGTGTACTCCTTTCTTGGTAATATACCTTCAGTATTGTCCTGGGAGGTGAGATTTAGACTTAGAATTCTAAAACTGCCCCGGGCCACCCCTTGAATAAACATAGATTCTCAAATTCTAAGGATAACCTCTGTGCACATCGATAACGGAACACTTAAAGCCACTCCTGTATTCTCCCATATTCTCATGGTCTTTCCTAAGTCACGGCAGGTTGAATGGGAAAAGATAATGATAATAGCTATTAGTGATTATACCTGCCAGACATTGGCATAAGTTCTTTGCATATTTTATCTCGTGTATCAGCATTTTCCCTTCTTGGGGCTAAGTATTTCAGTAAAGCAAGACACTAAACCTATATATGTATCTCTCCCTATATATCCATGTATACGTACACACTCAGGTGCGCATGTGCACGCAATGTTATTTTAGCTGTTGTTATTTTAAGAAGTATGTTTTCAAAGTCACCTTCCTTCCCTTTCCTTAGTGAGACCTTTTAGAAGACACTACCTTGAAACAAAGCAAAATCCAGGAACCAAGAACCCAGCTTGGGTTTGACCTCTGGGTGTACGTACAGCAAATCAGTTGTTCACAAACTGATTCAGTCTTCAGTCCCTCCTAACGTTTGGATTGGTGGGAAAGTAATGAACTTGCCTTTCTTTTCCATAGGGTAAACTGAGGCCTCTCTTCTCTTTAACTGCTGGAAGGAAATACAGCACTGCTAGATAATGCTGATTTCAACCTTTGGAGGTTCAGTGATGTGTGTCAATTAGCCTACTACTTTTTTATCCTTCCTAAAGGATGAGTCTTTAAAGCAGATATACTTCTTGATTCATTTTAAAGCTTAACTACTTAAGTGGGTGTTACAAGGGCAAAGAAAAAGTGTGGAATTTAATCCTCTGTGCCTTGGCTTCTTGAAAAGGGATGTGCTGTGTCTGAGCATAGCCCCATTGACTCTCCTGGAGTTAGCCGGAGATCCTTTGTTTTGAAAATGTTGGCTTTGTAAGTAGAAATGGAAACCATTAAAACAGATAAAACAAAGACAAAAGTAGCCATAGAAACAGAAGTAGAATTAAGAGGATGTTGGAAATGACCACAAGCAATTCATGTCTGTTTTCAACCTTTGTCCTTTTCTTGAGTTCATGGTGCCCATTTGCTGTGCCGTGAGCACGATAGTGTGGTCAGAGCAGGAAGCCCATTCTTGGCATTCTCTCCTCACTCACTTTCATATGCCAGAGATACTCGAATCAAACAGGCATGTTGGACCAATCTTCAGAAACTACTCTACATGTTCCCCCAGTTTACACAGTCACCCCAGAGCAGGTCGGGGTGGGCCAGATTCCCGTTACACTCTGCTGCACCATCGTGCAGACGTGCCCGGTGTCCCTCAGCACCCACAGCTCCCGCGAAGGTTCCCCTGTCACACCTGAGGCGGAGGGAAGGAGCGTGGCTAAGTCTCCGCTTTGAAGCTGTCATGTTAATTGTGAACTTTTGCTGAGTCTGTACATTAGGAAAGGTAACAATCTCAGCATGTTAAGATCATAACTGCTAGATGAGTGCTTGGAGGCAGCAGCTGTGCTGACGGGAGGCATTAATGGCTGGATGAGTTCAGTCACACATGCCGCCTCCAGTGTCTTTGCGTAATGGTATTTGCTAGATTCCAAATGGACTGCTGAGAAAGATGAAATACAATCTCGTATATTATCTCTATCTTGGAAGAAAAAAAAGATAATGAAATTGTTCTCTCGCTGGCTTCTATTTTATTAACCTTTGCGGAGGCAACTTAAAGAACAGATGTCCCTATAGAGTTGAAACCTTTTGCTAAAGTGGAGCGTCATTAAGCGTGGCTGTGAGTTCTAGAAACAGTGGGGTTGAGTGAGGCAGGTAAGTATTTTTTTAAAACCACTCAGAGAATAATAGGGCATATTCTGGGGCTAGCCAGAGAGAGAAAACTTCAGTGAACATTGTATACAACTAAATTCATTCTTCTTTTCTTTTTCTTCCTTACAGAGCGTGGAGAAAGTTCTTGTGGAATTCAGTCACAAGGAGTTGTTTGATTTCTATAACAAGGTCTATATTTTTAAAATAATTTCTGCTATGTGGGGTTTTACATAATGTTGCCTTCTTTTTATGAATTCTTATTTTTAAATGACCTATTATGGAGCTAAGTTCTTTAAACATCCCTTGTAAACACCGTATGTTTCTCGGCAGGAAGCAATGCTGAGATGAAGAGAATCTGACAAACTAAATCAGGAAGAAAGTGGAAATGGTTTTAATTAAAGCAATAGGATTGTTACTTTATTTTTTTTTTAAGATTTTATTTATTTGTTTGAGAGAGAGAAAGAGGGAGAGAGCACAGAGGAGAGTGAGAGGGAGAAGCAGACTCCCCGCTGAGCAGAGAGCTGACGTGGGGCTCCATCCCAGGACCCTGAGATCATGACCTGAGCCAAAGGCAGCCGCTTCACCAACTGAGCCGCCCAGGTGCCCCAGGATTGTTACTTTAAAGCAAAGCATTCTGTAATAAACTATGTAGTACCTAGCCACACTGGCACTTTAATATTAACATTAAATATTTTAATTTCTGGGCCCAAGAGGAAAGGGAGGTGCCAGGCCCGTAAAGATTTATCTTTGAGTGTATGTCATGTTTCTTTCCAAATCCTGACTTTGTGAGCCAGGAAGATGCACTCCTGCCTCCCCATACACACTTCAAAAATCTTGTGCAGTGATCATTTAAATTAAAACAGCTGAGTGTACTTAAAACAGTAGAATTTAGAAATCCTCCTTGACACATTGGAAAACTTAGATCGTAGCCATGAATTCTAATATCTTCATCTGAAAAGAAAACTTTCCTACATGGTGAATCTGTTGGCTGTGTGAATGGATTTTAATATGCATGATGCCTGCTGCTGGCCCCTCCCCTCCCCTCCCTTCCCTTCCCCTCCCCTCCGCAAGTTTCAGAGCAGCCTTTCATATGCATTTCTCGCCCCTCAGCCGCTTTTCTCTTGTTTTGTCTTTATAACTAGCTGGAGACCATACAGGCGCAGCTGGATTCCCTCACGTGAGGTTCCTGAAGACTGGCTTCCCCATCACACTCCCGCCTCCTCCTCATTCTGCACCGGAAGATGGGCGGCCAGGTTATGCTTTCGGAAGGATTCAGTAGCTTTCTTCTTGTAAACAACAGGGCTTACCGCTTCTTAGAAAATAACAGCCAAGGGAGATCACTGTTTCCAGAGCTCCTAATACCCATTCTCTGCTTCTGTGAGCCAAGAGCAAACAATTGTTAAGAATGCTTTCGCTTGAAAGGAAACAGTAAATACCATATTGTTATTACTGTCTTGTTTCTGCTTTATTGCCTGATCTGTTCATTTTTTACATATTTGATGACACCTTTATGCATCAAGGAGGGTCCATGGATACGAGGGATAATGTGTACTTTAGAATACAGAACTCCAGTAATTATCTGATTAAAGCAAGAAAGCAACCAAATGCAATCAGATACTTTATTTTTCCTTGACTCTAATGATGTTTTGCTTGGGAAATAACATAGGAAAGAAATTTAGAAGAGAGCTGGTAGTAGTGTATCAGTTAATTCCAGTGTGAGCCTCCCTGAGCACTTTAATTTTTTTGTCTGAGTGTAATGATCTAATAATAGTCCAGGTTTCTGTATGTTTTTCTTTGTACTGCAAATTAATAATGATTCACTTCATAGTAAGGGAGAGATTCAGGTCATAAATAAAAATAATTGTCATAAGTGCTAAGTAGTTATCCTTAAAACTTCAAAACCAGATACTATCTTTTACATTTTCTGTCTATAAATATGTTCATTAATGTTAGTCAATAAAATTTTTATGTTTCAGAATTAGGTGAACTGAAGTACACAGTATTTTATGCTGTGACTGTATATAAACGTGAGTATGGTTGCCTATAAAAAAATACTACCAGTTGGATTTTTTATGAATAAAGTATTTGTTCTCTGTTGTTTCCATAGAGAGAGACAGAGCAGGTGAGAGTGGGGAGCTGGGAGGGGAGAAATTGAGGGAGTCATAGACATTGATTTGAGTCCAACGCGACTTTCTTCATATGAAGGAATTTGGTCTCAGAAATGTCCTGTGGTTAAACAAACAGCCATTGAAATGAGATCACCTTCCTTCTCGGAGGTATCTGCCTTGAAGGTCTCTCAAGTAAATGTTCACTATATGGAATTTATGCCCTTATTTGTATGTGTGCTCTATGTTGTTGCTTTGAACGATTGGGAGTTTGGATGGTTTCAGAAAGTGATGTTATAGTTGCTCTCCATAGTTGATTAATTTGAAATGTTTTGTTAAACTTCCATTGATAAGATATCTGGAAGACGCCTTTATAATACAGGGGCACTTATTTCCATATGTAGCTTATGGGAGCTGTCTTATTTTGTTTACGCTCTGTTCTGCCAGTTCCAGAGGGAGCTACCTGACTACTTAAACATTTTGGTAACTATTCCTTCAGACTTTTTATATACAAAAACACATACATCATCTCAAGTTGAATTTGTTAGGGCCTCCTGACAGTGACCATACGGATAGGTAGAAGTTTTCATTGGTTTAATGGCCAGTTTAACTCCCAGTGTAGGTATCTAAATTAAATGTGACAGTCCAAAATGAAGTTCTCGATGAGTAGCTCATTTTATGCTCCCTAAAAGACCTGGTTTTATACTCTCTAGGAGTATTCTCTAAAACTGTGCAGAAACGTGGTAAATAGTTTCCTCTCGATGAGTCTAGTTCAAGAAAGGCTGACCAAAGGCATTGAAGAAAGGGCAAGTAGAAGGTCTAGTGCCAACTGAGAACGTAACTATTCCTGAAGTTTATTTAATTGCAGATCATTTCGTTCTTTAAGGCACCACCATTGCTGTGATACGCAGGTCAGAGAAAATAGCATTCCCAGACAGTACTGAATACCTGTTACTTTTTCATAAAAATAAGGGAGTTGGGGAGACAAGTGCTGGAGCCTCCTCTCTTAGCACTCTTACATGAGGGCCTGACGTGAGGATTGAGCACAAGCACGCTTAGTTGCTAGAAAGGAACCAGTGTACTATTTTTACACCTACTACAATTTGGTAGTATTCCAGTAGTGATTTGTGATTCTTTTTAATGAGGAAAACCCAAAAATCATAAAGAAATAACCTAAAATTATAGACTCTTATCATTCAAAACGGCCACATAATGACATTTTGGTAGATTTTATTTAAGTGCATTTTTTTCTACCCATATATCTTTCTCATTCTTTTTTCTCTCCTTTTTTAAAAATTTCCTTTCCTAACACATTAGAATAATGCCATAAATACTGTTTCTTACTTTACTTTGCTTGTGTAACATTATACATGAGCATTTTTCCTGTCCTTATTATCTAAAACATCATTTTAATGTATATTAAATGGCCCGCCATGTGTATAAGCTACAGTTTATGTAGTTATCCGATCTGTTGTTCGACATTTAGACTATTTCCATTTTTTTGACATACTAAAGAACTCCTTGGTGGCATATCTTTGTATCTCTAACCCATGGACCACATCTGTCAGTACTTTATTAGTATAGATTACTAGAGGTGGGATTACATAAGAAGTATGAAGATTGATTTTCCATTTTTATCTTTAATGGGATTTTATTATAAAAATCATAGTTGCCCATAGTTAAAAAAAAAACTTCCTGTTTTGCCAGTCTCACTGCCCACTTCCCAGAAGTGCCTACCTAACTACTTGGAAGCTTTTGGTCTGTACCTTTGCAGATATCTTATGTAAATACATACACACACATACACATGCCTTTTTGTGTATGTTTATTTATTTATATGTTCATTTATTTTTAAGTAGGCTCCATACCCAACGTGGAGCCCAACCCGGGGCTTGAACTCCAGACCCTGAGATCAAGACCTGAGCTGAGATCAAGAGTCAGACACTCAACCAACTGAGCCACCTACGTACCCCTACTTACATTTATTTTAAAGCCATTTTTGCATATGGATGAATTCTTTTCCCAAAGGCCCATATCCATTTATACCGTCACCAACAATAAAGGAGAATTCACCTGCCACAAGACAATTTCATCACCCTTTTCTCCTACTGCACATTTCATTCTCCACATTCTCCTTAACCTGGGACCAGGTTTTGGGAAGAGCGTGGGGTGAAAGAGGATTGGATACCGGAACATCACTAATTACTTGGGATATGTCACGCTAATAACTCTAGAAGGATCGAAGAGGAGAGATCTTCTGTAATTAGGAAATGTGAGAGGCACTAACACAGTATTTAAGTGTAAGGACACTGAAGTCAGACATTCATTTCCTCAACAAATATTCAGTGAGTGCCTATGATTCTAGGAACTTCGTATGCTAGGACCG
Organism: Ursus maritimus; assembly: GCF_017311325.1. Taxonomy (NCBI): domain Eukaryota; kingdom Metazoa; phylum Chordata; class Mammalia; order Carnivora; family Ursidae; genus Ursus; species Ursus maritimus. Next base: position 73,868,044 of record NW_024426663.1, on the reverse strand, counting down.
TGTTGACAGTGATGAACAAGATAAACATGGTTCTTGGCTTCTTAAAGCATATTATGTTAAACAGTCAATTTTTAAAAAGCAAGAAAAGGTAATAAATTGTGAACAAGTATGGGATGAAAAATAATTGGCTTCTATTAAGAGAAAAATCAAAGATAGGACCAAACTTAGATTGAGGCATCAAGGAAGGATTCTTTGAGGAAGTGAGATTTTTTTTTTTTTGTTTTTTTAAAGATTTTATTTATTTATTTATTTGACAGAGACAGCCAGCGAGAGTGGGAACACAAGCAGGGGGAGTGGGAGAGGAAGAAGCAGGCTCCCAGCGGAGGAGCCTGATGTGGGGCTCGATCCCAGAACGCTGGGATCACGCCCTGAGCCGAAGGCAGACGCTTAAGGACTGCGCCACCCAGGCGCCCCGAGGAAGTGAGATTTGAAGTGAGTCCTTTGGAATGAGGTAGAACAAAGCAATTGAAGGAGAGAGTAAAAAATAGAAGACTCGAGTGAAAAGCATTCTGGACATGGAGAATGGCCCATGCAGCGTCCCAGAGATTGGAAAAGGATTAGCACCTTTTGGGAACCAAAGAAGATCCATGTGACCAGAGTGTTGTGGACAAGGAGAGAGTAGAATGCATTACAATTATGAGGTAGTCCTGTCACTTCTACCAGCAAAATGGCTTTGCAAACGTGTCTCCGGGGCACTGCCGTTTCCAGGCTCTACCACCCTCTTTGCCCTGGACTTCCCTGCCTCCACTCTACTCCCCTTCAAGCCACTCTTCACACAGAGCTAACATTTCTAAAACATCAGTTACATTAATTGCACCGTCTCTCTGCTTAGAACCCTTCAAAGACGTCCCAGTACACTTGAAATAAAATGTAAGTGTCTGGACTCTCAGGACAGACTAAGAGTCCTGTCCTAGTTCCACTACTTTTTGTGGTGCTCAGTTTGCTTGAGCTCAGTTTCTTCATCTTTGTAATGGGAATAAAAATAATCTACGGAACATGGGAGTGTTCACGTAAATTAAATGAGAGAATTCATGTTAAACAGCATAATTCCTGATTTGCGATAATCACATAATAAATGGTGGCTGTCATTTTTGTAATCGTTAAGAAAACGACCAGGGTTTCTATTGGAATTGTTCCAGGTAAGTTTGAATTAAAGTCAAAATTGCAGAAACCTTCCTATGAAACCCCTTCCCTTTAAATTTACTTGGAGTTCCAATAGCAGCTGTATCCCATGATCACTGGATTCAAACATAATGCCAATCTTTCTCACTTTTAATTTTTATTAGCAAAATAAGTTAATCTGTATGTTACAGGATAGGAGCAGAATCCAAAGTTGTTTTTCTGGGATTCTCTTTCTACATAGCTCTCCTGGCTCTGGCTAATCTTTTGCTTTACCTCTATTCTATGAATTTCCATCTCTTACCTTAAAAAATGTCTTCTATACCTTATTCATTACCCCAGGGGTCAGCTAACCATGTCCCGCCCACCCCTTGTTTTTGTCAAGTTTTATTGGAACGTAGCTATGGTAGACAGGCTCCCAGTCATCCCTCCCTTTTGGTATTCACATCTCAGTACAATCCTCTCTCGACTCTGGGCACCACCTGTTACTTGCTTCTAAACAATCAAATATGGCGAAGGAAATGGGATGTCACTCCCTTGGTTGTTGCATTATGTAAAATTATGTTGTGCTACCAGACTCACTGTAGAGATTTTCTCCCTTCTTGGCTTGGAAGAAGTAAGCTGTCACGTTGTGAGAGCGTCTGTGGGCAGAACCACATGGTGAGGGACCGTGGGTGACCACTAGGAGCTGAGGGCGACCAGCATCCAGCAAGAAGCTGAGGCCCTACGCCGGCAGCCCCACGGCCACGGGAAATAAATCTACATCAACCCAAGTGAGTCAGGAAGTGGACTCTTTCCCAGTCAAGCCTGCAGATGAGAACACAGTCCCAACTGACCATGATCACAGCCTTGTGAGATTCCACGGGAAGGACTCTGACTCCTGACCCACAGTAATGGTGAGATAATAAATGTGTGTTGATTTAAACTTCTAAATGTATAGTAATTTGTTACACTGTAATGGGTGCCTAAAACAACAGCCATGCTCCTCTGTTTACAGATAGTCATATGGTCTATGATTCTTGGACGATGACAGCAGAGATGAGTAGTTGCCACAGACAGCATGTGACCCAGAAAGCCTAAAATATTTATCATGTGGCTCCTGAGAGGAAAAGTTTGCAGACGCATGCCTTAGACCTTGCTTCCCTGGGGCCTCCGTAAAGGATAGAGCAGCTGGCAGGGGTACAGAAATCTGTGAGATGGATGTGGTATATCTTTCTTTAGCAGCACTGTAGTTTTTGTTGGCCACATGGCTGTCAGTTGGAAATTATCTTTTCCATTCTCTGCAGCTCATGCAACCATGTGACTAGGTCTTGCCAGTGAAATATGAGTGGAAAGGACATTCCTCTTCAGTTTTCTTTTCACCTTTCCAGGACCAAAACATAGATCTGGAGCTGGGTCAGCTTTGACTGAGCAGACAAGGATAATGCCATAAGGGGCAGGGAGCAACAAGACAGCAGGAAGCTGGGTCCCCGCATGTCCTGTGGAGCAGGGCTGCCGTTAGGCGCTTGACGGCTGCCCTCTCTAGACCATCACATGAGGAATTCAGCGTCTTATGTGAGCAACTCTATTTGGGATCTGTTTAATTCAACAGCTTAGCTTAGAGCCTAACTAATATGGGGGCTATATGATTTTAATTGGCCAGTTGTTTAGAGCGTTGATATTTTAAAGAGACATGAATGTTTTATGGCACAGAGTTCAAAATACGTATACATGTTAAGGAGAAAATGGGAAGCATTTAAAAATCTTTTGCTTGTAACCTGCAACTTCAGTCTAAGCCCTCAGAGCTACTGGGAATATATATTCACCCTCCTCTCCCAACGTGCCTCCGCGGAAGGAAAAGTTCAAGAAGCCATGGGTGTATATCGTAAATTTCCCCCCAAAGTCTTTACAGAATCCTTTTTCCACTGCTGGGGAAGAGGGCCAGGACAATTCTGACTTGTTCAGGCTCATTAGTCAGAAGCTGCTCAGGAATTAGAATTTAAGTTTCAGATGAGTCCATTTTGCTTCCCTGAAACTTTGATTTTTGTCATCATTATGCAAATAGTTCTACTCGATACACCAGCCTCATTTAATGCTAAAATTAGGAACACATTAATTTGAAGGATTTTATAGTAAAGCTTAATGGCATTTATAATTTTAGAGAATTTCAAGGATTTTATCATTGCTTCTTCTCTGCCTCCCCCCCCAACACACGTACTTTTGAAGCTTTTAATAGTCTTTTGCTTTTCTCTGAGGTGTAAGGTTGTACTAGCTGATTGAAGGCCTACAATTTAAATCCAAGCGATGGCAGTTCCCACAGCCCGCTTTGTTTGTCGTATTTGAAATGGAAAGTTATTCGTTTTTATTTCAAAAGAAATAGTCTGCAAAGACAAGACAGTAGAAGCAGGTCCTGTCTCAAAATCTGTAAGGAAGAGGAGAATGCTGTGGGATTAGTCAAACCAGCAGGAAAAATAATGAATATATAATAAGGTTCCCTTCGTAAAAACCAGAGTTCAGTCATTTTTAGCGTCTTTTAATGAGAATCTGAGAATCTCATTTTCTAAATGACTTGGGTTTTTAAACTATCTTTTCTTCAAAGGAATCCAGGTAAAGGACAGAAGGGGAAAGCAGTTAATAGCAAATGTAACAGTTGTACTTATTTCTGGAACTGAGTTTTAAAGAACACAAGACATCCCACCTGAATTGTGTAAGGAAAAGTCAGTAATAAGGTTGTTCTCATCTGTAATAAATGAGATTTGCTGCGAGGCGTGGAGCTCGGTGATTTCTCAAGGTCTCTCCCCATCCCTCCTTGCCTCTGATCCTGCTACATTTCCTTTGTGCTTTGTTTCCAGTCCACCTCTCATGTTCTTCCTGCCGGGTTCTTCCAGATTCTTCTTCCAGGCTCCTTAGGAACAAAGCAAGAAGCCATCCCCAGAAACAGGCTGCCGTGTCCCTCCCACCTTGGAAGCTTCCGCATCCCTCCCTGTCCAGAAATGTGGTTATGCTCTGGCAGCAGAGCACGGTAATTTTCCAAGTGATCAGAGAAAGGAGTGACTCATACGTCCCCAGCCGTGTGCTCTACTTGGCAGTCCAGCCTCTCGCTCTATTACACGCTGATGTCAGTAATCCTGCGAGCATCAGGGTCCTTAGGACATACTGGCTGAGTGAATTAACAGTGTACATAACTAGTTTTTCTCCCCATGCCTCTCTTATTTGCACAGTACCATCTGACTTCTTAAAAACAAACAGAACCATCATAAATCTCACATTTACAAGAGTACTTCTCAAACTGACTTAGCAGTGCATGGGGGCATCCCACAGGTGAAGAGCCACATCTGTTCTGGGGAGGATCTCCTGAAAGTCACCTAGCAGATGTTCATGGGCAGAATAATAGCCCACGAACCTGCTAGAGACCCAGCTCTCTCCCATCCAGAATGCTCGATCCAGTTCTCCCACTGCTGTGAAATTTATGATGGTCATGAAGATGACCTAGACATGCTCCTGGTACCTGTGCTCTGAAGGCTGGAAAGCAATGACATTCCTACCCAGTTCAGAGATGATTTACGGGCCAGGGGCAAATGCGGTGCTCCGGAAAGGCATCAGCAACCTTCTTACATACAGGTCTATGATACGTATGTATGGATTTTGTGAGCTCGTCACCCAGATTTTCATCTCCTGTGGGAGAGTGTGTCTTGATTAAAGACACAGACAGACACATACACTGCATAGAAAGAGGCTTTCCTCACTCAAGTGGGGCAATTCAATGACACAGTTTTAGACAAGTCTCCCCTTACCTGGCATAGATTGTTCCAGGTTATCACAAATACGCAGGCTAAGCAAAAACCCAAAAATGTTCACCTAGTTACTGCAGAACGCAAGGAAAGATGCAGAAAAGCCGTAAAGCAACGTTTTAATTAAAAATGTCCCAAGGCCACCAACCGTGTCTTTAGATGTAGCGTCCAATGTGAGGGATCAGTTTCTGCTGGATAGAGTGATGCTTTAGAACATCCAGCTTTTCTCCCTCGCTGTCAGCGTTTTGGGGTTTCTTCCTGCACAGTATGTTCTGTACTTGTGTGATCCCGGGTGATCAGGGGAGTAATCAAAAGTCAGCAAGTTTGGCTGCATGCATCTACTTTCTGGACTCGCTGATTACCCAGCGCAGACACGCCTCTCCCCGCAGGCCTGGAGGACTCTGGGAACGGCCGCCTTTGCTAGGTGTGCTGCGAGCCTCCCTCGTACGTATGGGTCTGTGATCTTGCTCGGTTCTGCCGCGCCGGCTTAATTAAGTGTGTTGATAGGTGCCCTCAGCGGATGGGCCAGGAGCGTGTAACCACCATCTGTGGGGTTATTCCTTCAGGCACTCTGTGGGAATCTGCCCAAATGTACTGATCTCACACTGCAGTGTTCTCTACTGGCTTCCAGGAACCACTCCTCCCAGCTCTGAGCTTCCTGGATCATTTTCCTTGGCTTAATGCTATTCCCTTAAATGCATTTATACTTTTGGATCCCTTTTCTTTACATTACTTTCAGTTAAACTCATAGTCTGGGTAATCTGAAAGACATTTTAATTCTTTTTTTTTTTTTAAGTAGAAATCCTCAACAGGGTTTATGTTAAAACAAAAAGTTTCAGCATTCTTAAATGCTAATGTCATTCTCCTTTAGCCCTTTTTCTACCCTACTTCAGCCTTTGATGCAATTTTATGTATATCTCTTTACTTTTTTTTAGATTTTACTTCCAGGAGAGTTACCATACAGTGCTGTATTAGTTTCAGGTGTACAATAGAGTTATTCAGCATTTCCGTACACCACCCAGTGCTCATCACAGCAAGTGCACGCCTTAGTCCCCATCACCTGTTTCCCCCGTCCCCCAGGCCACCTCCCATCGTTTGTTCGCTCTTGTTAAGAGTCTGTTTCTTGGTTTGTCTCTCTCTCTCCCTTTTTTTCCTTTGCTCATTTGTTTTGTTTCTTAAATTCCACATATGAGTAAAATCATATGATTCTTGTCTTTCTCTGACTGATTTATTTCATTTAAGATTATACTCTCTAGCTCCATCCATGTCAGGCAAATGGCAAGATTTCATTCTTTTGTATGGCTGATTAATACTCCATTGTATATATATGACATCTTCCTTACCATTCATCCATTGATGGACACTCAGGCTGCTTCCATAATTGGCTACTGTAGATAATGCTGCAAAAACTTAGGAGTGTATGCATCCCTTTGAATTAGTGTTTTTGTATTTTGGGGGGTCAATACCCAATAGTGTGATTACTGGATCGCGGGGTGGTTCTATTTTTAACTTTTTGAGTAACCCGCATACTGTTTTCCAGAGTGGCCGCAGCAGTTTACAATCCCACCCACATCCTGGCCAACAGCTGTTGTTTCTTGTATTTTTTATTTTAGCCATTCTGACAGGTATGAGATGATATCTCACTATGGTTTTGACATGCATTTCGTTGATGATGAGTGATGTTGAACATCTTTTCATGTGTCTGTTTGCAGTCTGTATGTCTTCTTCGGAGAAATGTCTATTCTTCTCCCGCCCATTTTTTAATTGGATTATTTGCTTTTGGGTGTTGAGTTTTTTAAGTTCTTTATGGATTTTGGATACTAGCCCTTTATCAGGTATGCCACTTGCAAATATCTTCTCCCATTCCATAGGTTGCCTTTTAGTTTTATTGGTTGTTTCCTTTACTGTGCAGAAGCTTTTTATTTTGATGTAGTCCCAGTAGTTATTTTTGCTTATATTTCCCTTGCCTCAGAAGACCTATCTAGAAAAATGTTGCTCCGGCCAATGTCAGAGACCTTACTGCCTGTGCTCTCTTCTAGGATTTTTATGGTTTCAGATTTCATTTTTTGTTTTTTTAAGATTGATTGATTTATTTTAGAGAGCACACACGTGCATGTGAGTCACGGGAAAGGGAGGGAGAGAGAATCTTTAAGCAGACTCCCCACTGAGCGAGGAGCCCATTGCAGGGTTGATCTCTTGACCCTGTAATCATGACCTGAGCCAAATCCAAGAGTCCAGTGCTTAATTGACTGAGCCACCCAGACACCCCTCAAGTCTCATATTTAGATCTTTAATCCATTTTGAGTTTATTTTTGTGTATGGTGTACAAAACTGGTCCAGTTTCATTCTTTTGCATATAGCTGTCCAGTTTTCCCAACACCATTTGTTGAAGAAACTGTCTTTTTCCCACTGGATATTCTTTTCTGCTATGCTGAAGATTAATTGACCATATAGTTTTGGGTTTATTTTTCTGTTCCATTGATCTATATCCATTTTTGTGCCAGTACCATAGTATTTTGATTACTATAGCTTTGTAACACAGCTTGAAGTCTGGAATTGTAATGCTTCCAGCTTTGCTTTTCTTTTTTTTCTTTTTCTTTTTTTTTTTAAAGATTTTATTTATTTATTTGACAGAGAGAGAGACAGCCAGCGAGAGAGGGAACACAAGCAGGGAGAGTGGGAGAGGAAGACGCAAGCTCCCAGCAGAGGAGCCTGATGTGGGGCTCAATCCCAGAATGCTGGGATCATGCCCTGAGCTGAAGGCATATGCTTAACGACTGAGCCACCCAGGTGCCCCCCAGCTTTGCTTTTCTTTTTCAAGATTGCTTTGGCTATTTGGGGTCTTTTGTTGTTCCATACAAATTTTAGGGCTGTTTGTTCTAGCTCTGTGAAAAATGCTGGTGGTATTTTGATATGGATTGCATTAAATGTTTAGATTCCTTTGGGGAGTATAAACATTTTAACAATATTTGTTCTTCTAATCCATGAGCATGGAAAGTCTTTCCATTTCTTTGTGTTGTCTTCAATTCTTTCATAAATATTTTACAGTGTTCAGAGTACAGGTCTTTCACCTCTTTGGTTAGGTTTATTCCTAGGTATCTTATTATTTTTGGTGCAGTTATAAATATAATTGTTTTCTTAATTTCTCTTTATTAAAACGTCTCCTCGAGCAAGGGAAACAAAGGCAAAAATAAACTACTGAGATGACATCAAAATAAAAAGCTTTTGTATGAAGGAAACCATCAAGAAAACAAAAAAGCAACCTACGAGATGGGAGAAGATATTTGCAAATGATATATCTGATAAGGGATTAATATCCAAAATACATAAAAAACGTATACAGCTAAACACCAAAAGCACAGTCTGATTAAAAAATGAGCAGAGGACCTGAATAGACATTTTCCCAAAGACATCCAGATGGCCAACAGACACGTGAGAATATGCTCAACATCACTCATCGTTGGGGGGATGCACATCAAAACCACAATGAAATATCACCTTACACCTGTCGGAATGTCTAAAATAAAAAAGACAGGAAATAACAAGGGTTGGTGAGGATTTGAAGAAAAAAGAACACTTGTTCACTGTTCGTGGGAATATAAGTTGGTGCAGCCACTGTGGAAAAGAGTATGGAGGTTCCCCAAAAGATTAAAAATAGAAATACCATATGATCCAGGAATTCCACTACTGAGTATTTACCAAAGGGAAACAAAAAAAAGACTGATTCAAAAACATATTTGTACCCCTATGTTTATTGCAGTATTATTTACAACAGCCAAGATAGGGAAGCAGCCAAGTGTCCATCAATAGATGAATGGGTAAAGAAGATGTGGAACAGTGGAATATTGCTCAGCATTAAAAAGGATGAAGTGTTGCCATTTGTGACAGCATGGATGGATCTGGAGGGTGTTATGCCAATTAAATACGTCGGATTGAGAGAAACAAATACCAGATGATTCCATTCATATGTGGAATCTAAGAAGAAAGAAGAAGAAGAAGCAAAAAGCAGAATCAGACCTATAAATACAGAAAGCAAACTAATGGTTGCCAGAGGGGATGTTGGGTGGGTGGGCAATGGGCGAAATGAACGAAGGGCAGCGGGAGATACAGGCTTCCGGTTATGGAAGGAATAAGTCACGGTAATAAAAGGCACAGCATAGGGAACACAGTCAGTGGTGTGGTAATAGTGTATGGTGACAGATGGTGGTTACACTTGTGAGCACAGCATAATATATAGAGAAGTTGAATCACTATGTTGTACACGTGAAACAATGTAAAGTCATGTCAGCTGTACTCAAATCAATTTTTTTCTAAAATTTAAAAAAATGAAATATTGTTGGCCATGTTTACCAGTGAACAGATTACTGTAAAAAGACCCTATTTGAACATGGTAATCCCCTCTTGCAGTCCCTGCTTTCACTCCATGAGTTGGAATGCTAGTGGAACCAGGGATCCTCCAGGGTCTTTCTCCACCTTAGTAAAACATTATTGTTTTAGTTATATGCCATATAGTTGGCAGGAACTAGTGATACTCCAAAATTGGGGGTGAAGCAGAGGTGTATAGGGGAAGAGGGCGGGAGGGTTGTTCTTAATCCTTAAGAGTGAATGAACCATGTGTTCTAAGAGAGCTTTATCAAGCTCTGAAAGGTGATAATAAAGTGTCACTTTGTTTCCTATTTGCTATCAGTTTTTCTGTATGCAGCTCTCTTGGGAGTGTCAAAAGTTGAGGAGTGATTGACAGGACAAGATTCGGGCACTTGGGGGTTCTCTAGTCAAGTGCCATTAAATGCAATCACACTTTACTCTCTGTCCCTCACAGCTCCTCTTAGCAGATCTTATTTTTCAGTGGTAAACATGTTAGAGAGCCGTGGACAAAAATATGTAAGGCATCATTTAAACCTTTCAATTCTCATGTAGGCACTGAGTAAGAGAAGAGGTCTTTAAAATCAATGGCTGATTCTCACTGAAGAAGACCAGCTTGACACTTGTAGCCCTCCATTCTAAATAAACAAAATACCCCCTTCTCTGAAGACAGAGGGGAAACGTTGCTGAGTCTGTTTCAAAGGCTCATTGGTGGAGAACCTGCCCCAACAGAGCGGTGAGAGCAGTTCCCTGCAGGGTGGAAATTGACCTCACCCTCACCTTCCTCTACGTTTCCGAGAACTTGAACTTCAACCTCTCCCTCCACTTCCCTAGGAAGCTAAGGAGGAATGAACTTTTGGTAGCCTGACAGGACTCTGCCTTCTGGCCATTTGCTGAATTTGTGGAAGGACAAGAACAATCAAAAACAGTGCTCCTCTCATTCCAGACCAAGCGTTTACAGCGCAACACAGCCAAGTAGGAAACCAAGCAAAAAAGTGTGTGAGATATTAACCGACTGATCAAGTTACCCTTATGTGGTACAGGAACAGATGACCAATACACTTCAGGGCTACCCTTGTGCCTCCTCATCTAAATGTGTTTATCTGCAAGCAGGTCTGATTCACATCATCCGAAACCCACAGGATTTGCTTCAGGCAGGGGAATGAATGAATGAAAGACTTCTTCCATATGTTAGTTTCACTTGGAGGTATTTAACCCATCCCTATGTGTATCAAGAGCAGAGCAAGCTGATTCTGCCATGCCAAGCTGTTTCTGCCTCTGACCGTTAATCACTTTCATCCTGAAACCTATGTAAGTGCTCATTGGTTGGAACTTTATCCATAAAATGTGTCCTCGGCAGGACAAAAAAATACTCTCATTGCATTAGTGACGTTGAGCTTTAAAGACCTTGCAATGCTTCAGTTCCTTGCAGGGGTCTCTGAAATGTCCCAGGGTATGTTTGGGACTAATTAAACTTGCTTGCCTTTTTCTGCTTCTCCTTCAGGACTGCCGTTGTGGGGGAGGAGAGCCAGATGGCAGGAGGGTTCTCTCCTAGACTAATCCCCATGTCCACAGATTTTTGCCCCCTCCAGCCACGGCTTACTCCCAGCTTTCTCCCTACCTGAATCAGCCGCAGTGCCAGGACCAGCAGAGTGGGAGGGGCAGACCCCCAGGAACCTAACCTTTACACAGAGAGACTCTTCAGACCTCGGAGAGCAGTACCCACGATGCCCAGACAGAACCCTGCTGTGTTGTGTGGGCTTTCTGCTACAGAAATCCAATAACCAAATGAAGACATCAGCAGTTGCTTCGCATGTATACCCATATTTCTGAATCACTTATTTTTTTTTAAAGGAAACGAGTAAGAGAAAGGAATGGACAGAGATTTTTGTGTGCTTTTTAAAGGGGGCTATTTAAGCAATGATTGATTTGGGTAGCCTTATGATTATGATACTCAAATAGGATGCTGGGCAGGACCTTAGCTGGGTGACTCTGTTTGCTCATTCATTCACTCATTTATATGTTTATCCACCAACTATTTAATAGGTCAGCAAGTGGGGTCCTGCTGGAACTCCTCTTCTACTTGAGTATCAGGATCTGCAACAAAGGCATTTTCCTGGGTCCCCAGGAAGAGGCTGATTGGGAGGCAAAGAGGCTTTCCCCAGGAATGCCTCCAGCAGCTTTCTGGTGGTAGGGAAAGGTGGGGAAACATCCCTGTGAGCTACAGTGGGTCGGTCACTGGTCAGTTACAGCGTTACCTTCAGCTTCAGCTCCCCGGTTAATGAGACTGTCAATGAATAAGTAAAACAGTATGGTTCTGGTAACAAAGACTAATTGCCTGCCTGCTTTGTCGCCTAGCATGCTAGGTACCAGCAAAATAAATAAGACAGAATCTCATCTCCGAGGCCTTAAGGCCAGGTGGAGCGTCACCCAGCTTGATGGGACAGCAGGTGCAACACCGACTACCACTAGTGACACACTGCGGACGTGTAGCAGCTCACACGTTACCAAGCCCTTTCACACTCCCTATGGGATCCCCGCAGTAGTCTTGTTTAGTACATTAAATAGGTGTTACTTACACCGCGCAAATGAATAAGCTTAAACTGAGACACGCAAGTCTCAGGTGCGCTCAGAATTTCTAACCCCCAGTTCAGGGCTCTTGGAGATCAGGTTTTGCCTCTCGGCTCCGAATGTCCCCTTCAATACCTGCTCTGAAGTAACGATTGGAATCCCTTTAAGCTCTTCTTAACAGTGATCACCCTGTTAAGCTTTCTCAGTGGAGGGCACTGGAGGAACAAGACAGGAGGAAGGGGCTTCTGTAGGTTCCGCCAGCTGCCCTGTGGGTCACTCGTGGGGTATGAGGACATCTGGTGATGCTCCGCCCCAGCCGTAGGTCCAGAGCACTCAGGCCTTGGGTGACCTTGCAGTCCTGGCCTAGCCTGGTGAACACTTTTCCATGGTTCTCCCAACACAGACAGTGCATACTCTAGGCCTCCTGCCCAGAGCCTTACCTTCAGCCCCTCCACAGGCCAACTCACTTGCGCCATGATTCCCTCTGCTCATATGCCCCTTCCCCTTCAGGTCTGCCCTCCTGACACACCAGGTGCGCCAGGCCTCCTACAAACAGTGGCACTCCCTGTGCACCTGTACCCATCTGGTCACTGGCTGAGGCTTACCTGCTTTCTAGAGGGTTGCTTCCTGCTCTCCCCGGGACTGTGGACCAGCTCTGACCTGGAAATGCAGCAAACTTCTCTTCCGTCCAACAGACTTCAACTCTACTTTCTCCAACCAGGTATGAACCTTAGCCTTGGAGAGGGGGCTGCTCTTCCAGGGTGATTCTTTGAGTACTCTCCCTCAGCCCTATGGTACCCTATAAAGTTCTCTTTTATAGTTAATGTTTTATCATTACTTAATGATTTTTTATGTGAGATGTCCCTTATTTAAATCACTGGTTAGTTTCTGTCTCCTGATTGGACCCTGACTGATAGACTCACTAGCGGTTGGTGTGGAGTCACAGACAAGGAAAAAGAAGTAGAGTTTCTTGCATCTTTGACCAGTGCAGTCATCTGCCTACTTTGATGCCTGACACACTGAAGGTCCTGAATAAGGACTAATTAACCAAGCATAATTTAACTTATTAACACTCCTACTTGACTGGAAGCAGTCGCAGCCCACAGAGAGATCCGACATGCAGGGTAGAGTCAGGACTTTGTTTATATATGTGTCTGTTCATTCATTTGCTCAAGAAAGTTGATTTTCTGTTTAGGTGATCTGTCCATTGATGTAAGGGGAGTGTTAAAGTCCCCTACTATTATTGTATTATTATCAATGAGTTCCTTTATGTTTGTTATTGTTTTATATATTTGGGTGCTTCCATGTTGCGTGCATAAATATTTTACAATACTTAGATCTTCTCATTGCGGTAAAGTTGATCAAATGCCAGTTAGGAGCAGCAGCACTGGCCCTCAACTGGGAGACCAAGTAAATGGTTGTTACTAGAAGACAGGTTAAAGGAACATTCTGGAAACAACATGGAAAGACCCAGAAGGAACTAGGGAGATATCAAGTGTGGTCTAACCACTCGTGAGGTTCAGAGAAAATAAGTGACTTATCTAAGGTCATTTGGCCTCTTGTGGGCAGTGCCTGGAGCAGAAAGCTGGTCTCATGATCCTTTGTCTGAATCCTTACCATAAATGGCATTGTATTGCTTCTTCCAGTGGGGTACAAAGGGTTGGTGGTAGAAACTGCCCTCTAAATACCCCAAAACGTGGTTATCTCTTACCTAGTAGTTCAAAAGAATCTTGGAAATCCCAAGAAATTCCCCTGCCAATGCTATTACCTTTGGGAAGCAGCTAGCAGTCTGTCGAATATGCTGGTTCGTCACTTGTTAAGGTAATTAGCCACATGTTAACTATCAGCATCCCAGACTTGTGGGGCAAAGCAAAATATACCCTGTCCTACCCTCCTCAAAGCATCACTGGTTTCTCTGAGGTCGTCTTACATAAAACCTCTCCATCACTCCTTTATAATATCTGTGGCTCCATCGTGCTAATGATTTTCCTTTATCATGTTGGTTTACCTAGCAAGACATTTTGCTATTTCCAGTCAGATGTTTTCCAGGGAGCCAAGGCCTATCTTATGTAGTGGAGGAGAGCCAACAGAGCGAGTTCCACACACTTCTCTGAAGCTTCCCCAAAAGCATGACTTCTAGCTTGAATCCTACAATGAACGTATGGACATTTGTGACATATTGTGTATCATTAATTTCTCATCAACAGATGGGTCACATATGAGCCAAGGAGGAGTGTGGATGTAGCAAGAGCTGTGTGAACTAAGTCAAGCCATGTTTAGAATGTCTTTGTTGGCTGTCATTGGGAAGCAGCCCATGTTGATTAATTGATTTGGGATGTGCATACGCTTCTATGATGGGAAGCAAAAGAAGACACGTGGGTGCAGAGAAAATAGGCTTGCCTGTGAGCGGCCTAGGAGAGGCCAGATGCTCTGCAAGGGGTTCCAGTGAAAGGAGAGGTGCACTCTGCAGGCTGGCCCGGACTGGAGATACATCTTGTTGAGAGTTGCAGGTGCACGGGAAATAAAATTTCTCTCACTGGGGAATCCGCTACCGTGAGGACGGCTCTATTTACCTGGCCCAGCAATGTCAGTGAGAAAGGACACTGCCACGATTTGCAAATGCTTGGGCTGTGCACTTCATAGCTAGGGCTTGCTCTAAGAGCACCTCCCGGCCCAATGGTTTTCTTTGAAGCCACAGCTTTGCTTTCTTCCAACGCCCCCTCTCTCAGTTTTTGCATTTGTACTGTTCTAGAGATCTAAGGTTTCCTCTGGAAATATGCTTGTTTTACTTGTGTCTTATTCATTCATCCAAGAGGCACTGTGCTAGACTCTGGGAATACAACAGCTCCTGATGGGACTTCCTTGTTAGCCAAGACCTCATCACCCTCTCCTAACACTGGGACCGGGTTCTGTAAATAGAGACATTCAGAATAGTGGACTTCTAGAGCTGGGCTGTTATTATGTTTGAAGGAAAACAGTTCCAGGGCTCTAGTCCAGCAGCTGGATACATCTCAGGCCTTGGAATGGTATAGCTTACTGCATTGCAGTGCACCCCTAGATGTTGAGATCCAGCTGTCTTTCTGAAAACTAAATATTAAAAGAAAAAAAAGAAAACCAAACCTAGGAATTATTTTCTGTTTTTCGTTAAATGTGTTGAGATTGAGTTTACATGCAATAGTCATTAAAGATGACTGTACCTTCAGTAAGTTTTGACATATATGTACATCGATTCACGTAAACACCATTACAAAAGATATAGAACATTTCACCTCCTGAAAGATCTCCTGTCTCTTCCCGGTGTGGTCCCAGGCAACCACTGATTTATTGTCTTTTTTAGATTCGTTTTGCCTGTCCTAGAAGAATCTTATGTCAATACAGTATGTCCCTTTTGTACCTCACTTCTTTTGTTCAGCATATTTTAAAGATTTATCCATGTTGTGGTATGTGTGCAAAGTTTGTTCCTTTTTATAGCTGAAGAATATGCCATCGGATGCATGTGCCCCAAAATGTTTATCTTTTTATCACTTGATAAGGAACCTTGGATTATTTCCGGTTTGGGTTTATTATGAGTAAAGCCGCTATGAACACTTGTGTCTGTCTTTGGTTTTGATTTTTCTTATGGAAACGCCTAAGAACTAAGGAATTGTATGGAAAATGTTTCACTTACAAGAAATTGCCAAACTGTTTTCCAGAATAGTTGTACCGCTTTACACTCCCACCATCCATCCATCAGGTTCTCACTGATTTGCATCCTCATCAACACTTGGTATTATCAGTCTTTCTAATTTTAGCCCTTCTAGAGGTGTCGTGGTTTTAATTTGCATTTTCATGATGGTTAATGCTATTGAGCAATTTCTCTTGTGCTCCTTGGCCATTTATATATCTTCTTTTGAGAATCGTCCTTTCAAATATATTGCTTGTTTTTTTTTTATCGTGGTGATTGTCTTCTTAATGTTGATTTGTAACAGTTCTTTATATTTTCTGGAAATACCTCCACTGTTAGTTGTATTTACCACATATATTTTCTCCTTGTCAGTGGCTTGCCTTCCAAAGGCAGAGTGTTTACTTTTGAAAAGGTCTACTCTTCGCAGTTCTTCTCTGTTATGGTTCATGCTTTCTCTGTCCTAAGAAATCTTTGCCTTCTTCAAACTCACATTTTCTCCTGTACTTGCTTTTAAACATAAAAGCTAAAACTATAATTTATTTTAAGGTAATTTTGACAAATGATACGGGATAAAGGCCAAGGTTCATTTTTTTCTAAATAGATATCCAGTTTGCCAATATCATTTATTGAAAAGAGTATCTTTTTCCCCATTGAATTATCTTAACACCTTTGTCAAAATCTATTGACCATTGATTATGAGGGTCGATTTTGGACTCTTTACGTGGTCTCATATTCTTACACCAAACCCACACTGCTTGATAACTGTAGCTATATAGTAACTCATGAAATAAACTTCATTATAATTTTTCAGGATTGATTAGGATATTTTAGAGCCTTTGTATTTCTAAATTTTAGAATTAACCTGTCGGTTGGTACAAAGGAAAAAAACCTATGGGATTTTGACTGAGACTGCATTCAATCTATAGATCAGTTTGGAAAGAATTCACATCTTAACAATAGTGAATTTCCACTTGTTCTTTAATTTCTCTCAGCAATGTTTTGTCATTTTCAGTGCACAAGTCTTTTACTCATCTTATTAAATTTATCTCTTAGGGTTTCATTTTTTAATGCCATGTTAAATGGTATTTTTTTATATTAAACTTTCTAATTCTTCACTACTAAGATCTAAAAATACAACTGATACTTGTATTTTAATCTTGCTTCCTGTCAACTTGATACACTTGTTTCTTAGTGCTGGTAACTTTTTGAGGATCCCTTTGGATTTTCTGCACATGTGATCATGCAGTCTGAGGAAAACGACAGTTTACTTCTTCCTTTCTGATCTCTATGCAGTTTTTTCTTATTGCACTAGCAGTGACCCCAGGGATGAGAACAAATAACATTGCCTTGTTCCCTATTTTAGGAGGAAAGCAAGTCTGTCTTTCTTTCTTTCTCTCTCTCATTTCCTTCCTTCCTTCCTTCCTTCCTTCCTCCTCCTCCTCCTCCTCCTCCTCCTCTTTTTCTTCTTCTTCTTCTTCTTCTTCTTCTTCTTCTTCTTCTTCTTCTTCTTCTTCTTCTTCTTTTTCTATCTATCTATCTATCTATCTATCTATCTATCTATCTATCTATCTAAATTCCAATCAGTTAACATAGAGTGTAATATTAGTTTCTAGCATACAATACAGTGATTCACCACTTCCATATAACACCCGGTGCTCACACAAATACACTCCGTAATTCCGATCACCTGTTTAACTCATCCCCCTCCCCCCCTCCCCTCTGGTAACCATGGATTGGAAAGCAAGTCTTTAAACCATGAAGTATCATATTAGTTCTAAGTTTTTGGTATATGTCATCCATGAGATTGAGAGAGTTCTTAGATTGCTAAGAATTTTTATCATGAATTAATTTGACAAGTGTCTTCACTGCACTTACCAAGAAGAAAATGTTTTTATTTCTCCTTTATTCCATTAATATGATAGATAACATTGACTGATTTTTTGAATGTTCAACCACACTTCCATTCCTGGGATTCAATCCAAATTTGATACTCTGTGTTGTGTAGGATTAGTATTTTTTTAAGTTAACAGACTTGACCGTAAAGTCATGTGAGTTTTATTTGTGGCAAATGGTTTAGTGGCACAGTGAGTTTCTTTATGTTTTTGAATTATCCATGAGTCAACTTTGATCATTTGTTTCTTTAAAGGCATTACGCATTTCCTCCAGACTCTCAAATTGATGGCCGTAATGTTATTCATAATAATTCCTTTGCAACTTTTTAATATCTGTAGAGTCTGTGGTGATATTCATCTTTTATTTCTAATATTGGTAATTTGTGTCCTCTCTCTTTTTTCTTGATAATTCAGATGAAAGCGTATCAGTTTTATGGATCTTCTTAAAAACTCAGCTTTTAGATTAATAGATTTCTACACTAATCTTTATTAGTATTTTTCTTTTTTCTGCCTCTTTGGATTTTATTTATTTATCTTTCTCTTGCTCCTTAAGATAAAAGCTTACGTTAATCCTTGTAGATCTTCTTTTGTAATATATAAGCATTTAATACTATATATTTCTCTGTAAGCACTGCCTTAGCTGCAGCTCACAAATTTGACACATTTTGTTTTGAATTTTATTCAATTTAAATTTTGTTCAGGAGTACGTTGTTTAATTTTTCAAATATTTGGGGGTTTTCCAAAAATCTTTTATTACTTTCTAGCTGAATTCTGGTACGGGCCAAGAATATACTTTGGATGATTTCTGTTTTTTCATAATTATTTAAAAATTCGATGGGCCTCAAAATTGGCTATCTTGGAGAATATTCTATTGCCTTTGAGAAGAATGTGCATTTTGACATTATTGGATGTAATGTCCTATAAATCTCATGTGGGTCAAGTTGGTTGATATGTTGTTCAGATCAATTACTCTTACCGATTTCTGCCTACTTGTCCTATCAGTTACTAACAGAGGAGTGTTAAAATCTCCAACTACAATTGTGGATTTGTATATTTCTCCCTTTAGGTCTATCAGTTTTTGCCTTATTTGTTTTGAAACTCTGAGGTTAAACACATACACATTTAGGATTATTGTGTCATCTTGGGGAATTGACCCCTTTATCATTATGTAAAGCCCCTCCTTATCTCTGGTTACATTCCTTGTTGAAAAGTCTACTTCATCTGAAATTGAAATAGCTAATCCATTTTTTTTGTTGTTTAGCGTAAATTATATATTTTTGTCCACTCTACTTCAACTTACATATGTCTTTATATTTATAGTGGGTTTCTTGCTGATAGCTTTTCCATCCACCCCCACATCTGACATTCTTCATCTTTTAGCTAATGTTTCAAGACAACTCACATTTATTGTGATCATGATATTGGATTAATATCCACTTGTTCTTTCTTTTTTCCTCTTTTCCTGTCTTCTCAGTATTTACTTGAGTATTTTTTATTATTCCATTTTACCTGCTCTATTGACTTATTTATGTTTTATAATTTTAGTGGTTTTCCTTGGGTTTACAATATATATTTTTAGAGTAATCTGAATCTACATTCATATAATATTATACTAACTTATGTGTAGCTTAAGGACCTTATAACATATGGCCAATGCCTCCCACTCATCTGTGCTATTGTTATTATACGGTTTACTTCTGAAAAAGATATAAATGCGTAATACATTGTTCTTTGCTTTTGACTATCAGTTGTCTTTTAGAACAGTTAAAAATAAGAAAGGTAAAATACTTCACTGTATCTTCAGTCTCTTTTCTTTTTCAACTTCTTCATTTTTTTGGTATAGATTTAAATTTCTGACCTATATCATCTTCATTCTGTCTGAAGAACTTCAGTTAACTTTTTTTTTTTAAAGATTTTATTTATTTATTCGACAGAGATAGAGACAGCCAGCGAGAGAGGGAACACAAAGCAGGGGGAGTGGGAGAGGAAGAAGCAGGCTCATAGCGGAGGAGCCTGATGTGGGGCTCGATCCCATAACGCCAGGATCACGCCTGAGCCGAAGGCAGACGCTTAACCGCTGTACCACCCCGGCGCCCCTTCAGTTAACTTTTTTGTAGAGTACGTCTGCTGGCAGAGAATTTGAATTCCCTCCGTTCCCCAGTTTTTGTTCTTCTGAGAGAATCTTTATTTCTCCTCCATTTAAAAGGATACTTTTACTTCATATAGCATTCTGCGTTGACAGTTTGTTCTTTAAGCCCATTTAAGATCTCTCTTCATTGTCTTTTTGCTTGGCTGGCTACTGGGAAGACATTGACTCTAATTGTTATGCTTGTAATCTTATTGATAATGTGTCTTTTTTTTTTTTTTTTTCTGACTGCCTTCAAGATTTTCTCTTTGTCTTTGGTTTTCACCAGTTGGAGTATGATGTGTCCACCGAGGTTTTTTGCTTTGTTTGTTTTAATCCTTCTTGGTGTTCTCTGAGTTTCTTGGATCTGAGTTTGGTGTCTGGTGTGTTAATTTTGGAAACTTCTCAGCCACAGTTTCTTCAAGTATTTACTTTGATCCATTCTCTTCTTCCTTAGGGATTCTTATTTTGCCCATGTCAGGGCATTTGATAGTGTCCCACAGCTCCTTTGATGTCTTTTCTACATCTTCTTCTTCTTCTTTTTTTTTTTTTTCCATTCCCTTTTCTTTTTGTTTTCAGTTTGCATGAATTCTGTGGACTCTTCTTCAGGTTCACTGATTTTTTTTCTCCCATTGACTGTGTCATATGTACTGATGAGCCTGTTGGAGTCATTCTTTATCTCTTTACTGTGTTTTTTATTTCTTACATTCCCATTTTTCCTTTCGTATACTTCCCATTTGTCTGTTGAAAGAACCTCTCTGATCTTATATATTGTTTACCTTTTCCATTATAACGTTTACTATTATGAATCACAGCTGTTTTGAATTTCCTGTCTGAGAGTTCCAACATCTGTGTCATGCTTGCGTCTGGTTCTGATCATTACTTTATCTCTTTGTACAGTGTGAAGAGACATCACGTGTCCATGATGAACAGAATATTGCTGAATTTTTCATTTGCCTCAGGTTCCAATATAGCTCAGAATGACAACGATCTTATCTTTATTTAGAATTTTGATATTTTCATCATCATGAAAATTTTGTATTAATTCTGATTTTTTAAATATTGCATTAAAATATTATATGCCTTGATTGCAGCATCCCTCCAAATTTTGCGACTGAGGGAAGTGCCTCACTCGGCTACCCTAGTCCAGGACTTCTGCTCTCTGTATCTTGAAGCTAACAGCATCGGCATTTTGATAAATCATGTTGAAATAAGGAATCCTAGTATCAATGCAGAGGGATTTTAGGATGAAAAGCCTTCTGAAAATGTCTGTTTTAGACAAAAAAATAGAATAAAAAGCAGTAAAGCACACACTTCGCCTGAGCCCTTGGACCGGGGAAATGTGTCTCACTGACTTCTCACAGAAGGGCTTATGTAACTATACTGAAGATAAACCTCACAGAGGTTTATTCGACTGTATAGAAGTTAGGCGTCTCCCAGAAGCTACAAGTGAAGCCTCAGCCAGGTGCAGCATTGTGTTTTAAAAAGATTATTAGCTCTCATCCAGATGCAGCCAGAGGGTTCTGGGGCTTGTTCTCCATAAGATAAAGTACCCCGGGCTGACCAGGTCCTACTATTGAGGGGACTGGCGCATACAAGAGCCACCACGCTGTAACCACTTGACAGTGTCTGGGGCTTGAGAAGGTACCACTTGAGGAGAAAGTGCTTATCCTAACACCTTCCCCATCCCCTCCGGTGAGGGAAGCCAAGAGAAAGAAATGGAACTGAAGGTTGCACTTTGGTGTCTCCTTTCTCTGACCTTCATGAGGTCACCACGCCCTACCTGCATCGTGGGAATCACGCAGAGGGGTGGGAAGGCCCTTGTGACTGTCTTCTCCCCACCCCAGGAGGTCACGTTTTGAGGAAGAATGTATGCAACCGCTGATTTGGCTGTTTTGCTTTAACTATGACTCTCATTGTGATCTTAGCCCCCACGTACACCATAATTCTTTGCATCAGGAAAGGCTCAAAGAAAAAAAAAATAATAATAATAATAATAAACCTTTTCTGTGTCAGTGCTGGTGAGATAACTGAAAACCGAGCCACCTCTTTAGAGACCCAGGGAATGAATCCCAGAACAAAAAGGCCAGAAGTATGCTTATAACTGGATCAAGGATTCCGTGAACATTGTGGTTCTAGGTACTGTTCTAGTGGTTCTGAGATAAAATGACTCTCCCTGTCCTCTCACCTCTCATGGATGGTCAAATGGCAAGTCACTTTGGGTCCAAAACACAGGGCTGCATGGCTAGAGGTTTTAGGAAGTATTAAGATTTCCTTTCTATTTAAGTGACATTCTTTATCATTAAAAACTTTTAAGTTACAGCGACAAGCTTTCTTTTTTTTTTTTTTTTTAAGGTTTTATTGATTTATTTGTCAGAAAGAGAGCAAGCACAAGCAAGAGGAGTGGCAGACAGAGGGAGAAGCAGGTTCCCTGGTGAGCAAGGAGCCTGATGCGGGGCTCCATCCCAGGACCCCAGGATCATGACCTGAGCCAAAAGCAGACACTTAGCCAACTGAGCCACCCAGGCATCCCTAGGCACAAGCTTTCTAAAACCTAATGAGCCATTCCCATGCTTTAGAACTGGTGACTGTCCCCAGGTGACCGATGATGCCTGTGGTAGACAAATAGGCTCAAAGCTTAGACTTTTCTTAGTAATTAGGTAAGCTCTTATAAAGCATTTTCTACAAACTTAGAAGTAGAATCAGGATATGTTTTTAGAAATAGGTAGTTTTCACTGAGAAGAGCATGCTAGGGCAAAATTCAACATAGCCGCTAAGGGAAATGTTAAGAACTCTTTTTACCAGGCATCACTGTTAGCATAGGTTACTTACCTCGGTGCCCCTCCAACTTTTTCTCACAGGATGCTATGCACAGAAAATACTTGTCCAGCACATTGGAGTAAATCACAGAGGAGTTTTGAACTCTCAACTAGGCTGCTTGCGGCTCGAACAATTGAAAAGATGTTTGTGTCAGTGGGTAAGAGCTATACCCATGAAAATAGTGGGAGTTTCCACCTCAGTGAAATACATAAGGACCTGGTTAGTGGTCAGGTACCTACCAAACAAGTTGCTGAACATTCTGTCCTATTCCATTAAAGAGAGGACATAATTCTTGGGGGGCTTATTTGGATTCTACAAGTAGACTGTTTCTCATTGGGCTGGCAGCTTTGCCCATTCAACAATTACCTGATTAAGATCTTTAGATGATCTAGGGGCGCCTGGGTGGCACAGCGGTTAAGCGTCTGCCTTCAGCTCAGGGCGTGATCCCGGCGTTATGGGATCGAGCCCCATATCAGGCTCTTCCGCTATGAGCCTGCTTCTTCCTCTCCCACTCCCCCTGCTTGTGTTCCCTCTCTCACTGGCTGTCTCTATCTCTGTCGAATAAATAAAATAAAATCTTTAAAAAAAAAAAGATCTTTAGATGATCTAAATACTGAAAATATTTTGCTACCGTAAGTAATCCAAAATAAAATGCAAGTTTATGAAAGACTAAAATTTTGCTAAAATTAAAAATTTCTCTCTAGATTTTTAGATTTCAAAAATCTAAATAAGTTCATTAAAGGTGAATCAGTCAGTATCCCGCTCTTCCTCTATTTGTCTCTCTTTCTCCCCTGAGCGCGTACTTATTCTGCTTAATAAATAATCTAGCCTTCATTTGCCATGCGATTTTTTTTTAGATTTTTTACATTTATTTATTTTAGAGAGGGTGAACAAAGGGAGGGGCAGAGGAAGAGGGAGAGAGAATCCCAAGCAGACTCCCCACTGAGCACAGAGCCCAACAACACAGGGCTGGTCCCACAATCCTGAGATCATGACCTGAGCTGAAATTGGGAGTCGGGCATTAAACCAGCTGAACCACCCAGGTGCCCCACCATGTGATTTTTAAAAGACTGTGAGGTTTGAGGTTTGAGTAGGTCTTAAGGAAAGAAAGGGCACTCTAATGGGTCTAGGCACCGGTGCTAGTGACCCCACAGATTCCAGAAGAGCTTGTGGTATCTGCAGCCCCTTGGAGTATTATATCAAGTCTCTGGTTAGGCCTGTAAGATTTTGGAGCAAAGCCTTTGACAGGTAACTGTTCTCCTTTCAGACATTACTCCTGACTCTTTACTGGGCTCCGGTGAATTTTTGGACATGGGGCACTAAGTGATCCTATGATCCAAGCCACCCCCAACATGAATGCTATCTGCTCTCCCTTTCTGTAACGCTGAGCAGGCTAAGAAGCATTCCATTATTGGCTAGAACTGATGTTTATGAGACCAGGGCCTGCCACATCTATCAGGCCTCATGGAAAGTTCCCTGTGACCAGCTACCTAAAGGGGAAAAATTAAAATTCAGGCCTAATTACAGATGGTTTTGCATTAAATGTTGGCAGCTGCAAATATTGGAAAGGTCAGCTACAGTATAATGGTCCCACTCATGGTACACTGAAAGATGGAAAGGCAGGAAGATCTTTCCAGTAGGCAGAACTTCTTGATTAGTACCTACTCTTGTCCATTTGTTGGAAAGTGGATGTGGCCTGAGCCCAGGAACACAGCCTGTGCTGATTCCATTAGGAATTTGCACAAGGATTGAAAATACTTGGGGCTCCTACTTGATATGTATAAAGTATATGAAGGTCGTAGTAGCCACCTAACCACCATCTTATCTGCATACCTAAGCCCAAGGGACTCCCAGACAGGAATTATAGCTTTTACCCATTACGGTGGCAGGTAGCAGGAAAAATATATCCTTGGAAATTTGGGGTGAAGTCACTGAATTTTTCTCCAAAGGTCTCAAATAAATTCAGTTCAACTCAGCAAGCACTCTCTGGTTAAGACACTGCTGACTACTGGAGATATGGCAGGACACAGAGCAGTGCCTGTCCCAAGACTCAGTAGGATAGGTCCCTCACACGGTCCAGGAGCTGAAATGCGAGTATTTTTTTTTCTAGGAGCCCAGGCCAGGTCTCTGTTACACATTTATGTACTACTAAGGTAAGAGATTGGCTTGTTCATGAGTACAGAGAGCCAAATGGTTGTGAGACATAGTGGGGGTTTGAGAAATGATGGATGAATTAATGACGAACACTATATTCCTGAACCTCTTTCCACGGATGTTGGCAGCCAAAGCCGTAAAAAAGTCCCAATGGATTCCTGCTAATGATCAGATCCTGTGATAATGCTGGAAGCCCACCCCACTTGAGGCATGATTCTGAGCACATTCTGATCTCAAGAGCTGAAACATGGAGGGTCATACTAATTAATAATCAAACTACATACCATTATGCCTGTGGTGAGTGGTGGCTTGGTTTTGAATTTAGTTCTCAAAGTTTTAGCTACAAGCTCCTTCTAGCTCTCCCCAGTGTGCAGGAGGCATTAATCAGTCACAGACTTAGACTAAGTTTATACACAGAATTAAGGTATGATTTTCAATAGCTCTCTCCTTTCTAGCATTCCTTCTTTTTTCTTTAACG
The DNA here is from genome assembly GCF_017311325.1 of Ursus maritimus. Lineage (NCBI taxonomy): Eukaryota > Metazoa > Chordata > Mammalia > Carnivora > Ursidae > Ursus > Ursus maritimus. Next base: position 73,843,089 of record NW_024426663.1, on the reverse strand, counting down.
GCTATGTTTGTCCCATGCTTCTTTCTCTGCTTCCTATGGACAATAAGTTGGTGGATTTTCCTATTGAAGTTTTAGTGACCTGGCACTTCACATCTGTGACTACTTTCAGGGTAAAATGACCCAAACAAGAAATTGATTCTGTGCCAATCAGTTTTCTAAATTTCAACTCCCTTCCATAACTAGCCTGTTTTTTTCAATCTCCTGAACCTTCAGATAGTTTTTTCCCCTTGCTCTGTAGTTTTTCAGGGGTTATAGCTGTTACTTTAAGGAGCATAGCTTTATTAGGAGCTCATGCCTTCTAAACTAAAAGCAGAGCCTCTGAGATGCTTGTTTTGCTGTTTCACTGTGTCAATTTGACTCTTTTTAAATACAGATTCAAATTCTTTGTTGTAATAATTCACTTTTGCCATCCAGTAGTTCTATACTTTTTTTTTTTTCCTATTTTATTTTTCTATTAATATGATTTATTTTGAGCGTCTTGTCTGCAAACTTCAGTGTCTGGTTCATTTCTCAGTCTGCTTTTAGTAACTATTTTATCTCTTGATGCTTAGTCACTTTCCTGCTTCTTAACTTTAGTTTTATTTTGTTGTATACTGGACATTATGGATTTTAAACTTTTTAGAGGCTTCAAATTATGTTATCTTCCATCAGAGTAGATTCTCCCTCTCCTTTATGAAGCTTACAGTTTGGGGACCGATGACTTAGTCAGAGACTGAACTAAGAAAAGGCTTAGCTGCAATTTTTGTAAGTCTCGGTCTATCTCTGGTTCATTCCTGCCCTAGGGTATAGTCCTCCATGTCTGTGCTGATGTGGTCATTGGTTATACCCATCTTGGTAAGTCCCAAACTCTAGTCTTTGTTTTCTCATCATTGTGAGATGACCCCAGAGTCCATTCTGCTTTTCACAGGCTTTCTACTCAGATTTTTAGGCTCACAATCAGTGTAGCTTCAGAATTTGGGAAACATCTTTAGGGAAAAACCGGAGGCAAACTGAGGCCACTCAGGTTTCCAGCCCTGTAAGGTGACTAAAAGAAAATCTTCTGGTTTGTCTCATTCTGCTCTTTGGCCAAAATCAACAAATGCCTACAGAGAAAAAAGCTACAGTTCACTTCTCTTCAGTTTCTCTCCAGAATGTTGGCCCGTTATCTCCTCAGGTGTCTTTATACAAATGATTTCTAAAAAGAAAAATGGTGTGGCTTTTTGTTACGGGGCTTATCTCTTATCAGGGGGAGCCTTAGTATGTCACAAGCCAGAAGCCAGTCCTAGGAAAACATAACAGACCCATAAATAAAACAAGAGAAATCTGAACAGACCAGTTATGATAATATGCCATGAACAAAGGACTATGATTCACTCTAACCTCTGCCCTTATTCTCGACAGCCAGAACGAGAAGGAAAACACAAAGAAAAAAAGAGGGAGAACAGTTTCACAAACATGCAATACAGTCTCCTGCCTCCCTACATTAGCACATGCTGTTCCTCTGCTGGAAAGACCCTAGTTCATAAACAAGACACAAGGATGGGTAAAAACAGTAAGACTTTACATTGTGGTCATAAAGGTAAAGGATGAGTCCGTTAGGGAAGGTGTGTCTTTGCAAAGAGGAGGAATGAGCCTATCTGGGTCAATTTTGCTTCTCTTGACCACTGTTTTAGCAAGGAAAGGGGGAGAGGCACATTCTTCTCAGAGAGAGAGGGGCTCCCCGGCGTTCCACCGCTGATCGTGCATCACGTGTGCTGAGCCTCTCCTCTGGCCAGCAGTACACTAGGCACTGAGAACAGGGCTAGAATGAAGCACAACTCTCTGCCCCGGGGGAGCTCCCACTGCCTTGTCACAGCTTTTTCTGCATGTTTGAGGGCCTCACTGGCAGTTGCTAAGGGACAAGCTTTAGTGATGTGCTCAGTGAGGTGCCTTTTGTTTCTCCTTCCTGCCTGTATCTTCTGCCAACTTTATATCTCTCCAATTAATGCCAACCAGGCAGAAAGTTGTAAGCAAGAGACATGAGAAAGTTTTGTGCTTCTCATAGCTTGAAACTGACCCCACAGTCCACTATCCTTTGCTAAACACATTCATGCCATTCTCGGAGCTCTGCCACCGTGTTGAAAATGGGAAAGGAAAATCTTTTATAGGGATTATTATACCAACCAGATCTAATCAGGCCTGGGTCCTTTTTTGATAAGGTAAATGGAGAGATTACTATCTAATGGTCTCTAGCCAGGAATAGTTAAACTATGAATTTGTGTTTGAATAAAATGTTAACGCTCCTGGCATTCAGAGATTATAGAAATGTAAATGGTATCATAAGAAACAGTCCCAGTTGTGTAGCTTAAAAAATACCAAATTCTACTTGCAATTATTGCCAGAGACTGAAAAATTAAGCTTCCTTCCCTGGAGTAGTTTAACTGTCGGTATGGTTACTTCCATTATCTGCCCATCCAAAATTATTCAGTTGATTTAATCCCCTCAAAATTAGGGGATTTTCACCATGGGATTTAGCCAGGGGATTTCTCCAGCTCTGCTGATACCAACGTTTAAAGTGATTATGTATAATCTATTTCCTTTCCACTATTTCATCTCAGAAAATACTATTTTCCCAATTTTTCTGTCTTCAGCAGAAAGGAGATCAGGACTGGGTATGCTATCAGAAATCAGCTCTGGGCCATTTACTAGATGAAATAGCTCTAAGAATTGCTGCTGAAGTCTCTCTGGCAGTGGATTCTCTTTCCAAAATCCTGATATGTTCCAGCCGGAGCTGTTCACAGGTCAGAGAAGAGTAAGGTGTTGGGCTGTTGACATGAGAAGGGCTGGATAACCCAGGAAATGTTTGGAGATATGGTCAGAGGTCTTTGTAATAATATATCCCCACTGAGTTCTAAGCGATAGGAGGCAAGGAGAGGGAATGGGCATTATTGTTTTGTTCAGTGTCAAGGGGTGGTGGGAATTGACACAACTACATTATAGAGGTTGAAGCCTTAGCCATATTCCCAAGGGTATAGAGTGCACAATAGATTTTTACATAAATTTAATAGCTGGGTCATTTATTATACTCAAGTACTAATACCCTTCACCATGTATTCCCAGCTTTATGTACTCAAAGGCCAGGGAGCTGATGTTGGCTATAAGGCAATTTAGATATGGTTCCAAATGGCTTATTTTTAATAATAAGATCTAAATCTTTAAGACATAAATATTTTGGACAACATTTATCAAAGCAACTTTTGGTCCCTTCAATCTTTGGGAAATGTGAATTTGAGGACAAGAAGGTGGTACAACATTTCTGCATCTCCCTCCATCCCCAATAAACATAGATAGAACTGTTTCTGCTTCTGTCCATGAAGGATTAACTGCTGTGGAAGTGCTCCTAGGGGTCTTTTGAGCCTTTGGTTGTTACCAATCTGAGCATACTCTCTTTGTTCAAGGAATTAAAGGGAAACAAGAACATAACGCATACAAAGGTGGAAAACATCCCACAAAGTTGGACAAGACCAACTTCCAGTGTAAAATAATTACAGGAAAACTACAAAATAAACAATTCCCAGAGCTCACACAGGACTGGGGACTATTTGACTAACGTGCAGCCACAGTAAAGAGACACTAGAAGTGAAGAACATTCGCAGTAGAGACCTCAGAAGGGCAAGTCTTAGAAGTGGGTAATAAGGGCTCCTTTTATAAAGCACTTTAAAAAAATATTTCAAAGGAGTCAAATTTAATGTGAAAGTTACTCAACCACCTGCCAGAAAATGTTGAACACTACTTAAAGGAATACCACAAAATTGAACACTCAGTGGTGTTAAATTGACCGTGTCAGGGCAACCAATAAAAACTACTATACATATAAAGAACCAGGACAATGCAGTGTAACCTGGGAGAAAAATCAATGACGATAAACCCAAAATGATAGAGATAATTAAATTAGCAAGATGTTGAACTAGCTATTATAAATATGTTCTGTTTATTCATGTAATTAAAAAAAAAACCTGGACATAATGAAGAAGGAAGTGGAAGAAATAAAGAAGAATTAAATGGAACTTCAGATGATGAAAAATACAATATCTGAAATGAAAAATCCACCAGATGGGTTTTAGAGCAGATTAGACACTGCAGGAGGAAAGATCGGCAAACTTGGAGATATAGAATATAAATCCAAATACAGAAAAGTTTATCTAAAATGAAACAGAGAAAAAAATTTTGAGAAAATATGAGCAGAACATCCATGAGCTATGTGGCAATATCAACCAGTCAAACATAAGTGTAATTACAGTCCCAGAAGGAGAGGAAGTGGGAGGAAGCAAAAAAGAATATTTGAAGAAAACAGCCAAAGTTTTTTCAAGTTTTGACAAAACATGAAACCCATAGATCCAAGAAACTCAGTGAACCCATCACGATCAAATTGCTGAAAACCAATAACAAAGGGAAGATCTTAAAAAGTACCCAGGCTTCTGGTTTGATATGTAAGGAATTTGGAACTCGTCAATCCATCCTAACAAGTAAAAAGCTGGACACATTGAAAAATCAACAGCTCTTCTTAGATCTGTTGGAGAAGTGAGGTCATAGGGCAAAACCACTGTCCCCCACATTGGAGAGACAGACAGGGAAGTTCAGAGAATCACAACATAACTGGAGCAGAAACCCATGAGCAAAATGCTCTGTGGGAACCATTACCAGGTAGAAAACCTAAATCATAAATGATAAATTGCTGGAGGCTCAATGTAGACAACTAGGAGTGTTAAAAACTTCAGAGGGGACTAGTCAGAGAGGAGCCTCCACATTTCAGTTGGGTTTGACCACCAGGAACCCTACCAAGTTCTCGTGATGAATATTGGAGACAAATCCCTTCATACTTCTATAGTATGGGGAGGGGGAAAGTTATCTTTTTGAAATATGCCAGAGCATTCTGTTCTTAACAAGGCTTGCCCTTAGGAAAAAACTATTTTATCGGAGCTTTATCTACTGCGGTTTTCCTAGAGCCTAGCCAACTTGGGGGAGGGAAAATACCCAACTCCAGCACCTTCTAGCCATCATGTCCCACCTAAGAGGGGAAAACAATGAGAAATCCTTGTGAAGTTCACAGTTCAGAGGCAAAGCCTTCACTAAAATACTGAGACCTAATTGTAGAACAGAATGCTTCCCCTTTCCTCATGCTCTACCATGACATAACTAAAGGCCTATTTACCAGAGTTTTTTTACCCAATACAGCTAGGCATATAGAAGGCAAAACATCATTTGAAGAGGCAAAGCAAGCATTAGAAGACCCTGAATAGCCAGAGGAATGTTGAAAAAGAAAACCAAAGCTGGTGGCATCACAATGCCAGACTTCAAGCTGTATTACAAAGCTGGGATCGTCGAGACAGCATGGTACTGGCACAAAAACAGACACATAGATCCGTGGAACAGAAGAGAGAACCCAGAAATGGGCCCTCAACTCTAGGGTCAACAAATCTTTGACAATGCAGGAAAGAATATCCAATGGAAAAAGGACAGCCTCTTCCACAAGTGCTGTTGGGAAAACTGGACAGCCACATGCAGAAGAATGAAACTGGACCACTTCCTTACACCATACACAAAATTAAATTCAAAATGGATGAAAGACCTAAATATAACCCAAGAAACAATCAAAATCCTAGAGGAGAACACAGGCAGCAACCTCTTCAACCTTGGCTGCAGCAATCTCTTGCTAGACACATCTCTAAAGGCAAGGGAAACAAAAGCAAAAATGAACAATTGGGACTTCATCAAGATAAAATCTTCTGCACAGCAAAGGATACAGTTAACAAAACTAAAAGGCAACCTGTGGAATGAGAGAAGATATTTGCAAATGACATATCAGATAAAGGGCCAGTATGCAAGATCTATAAAGAACTTATCAAATTCAACTCCCCAAAAATAAATAATCCAGTCAAGAAATGGGCAGAAGACATGAACAGACATTTCTCCAAAGAAGACCTACAAATGGCCAACAGACAATGCTCCACAGCACTTGGCATAAGGGAAATACAAATCAAAACCACAATGAGATGCTACCTTACACCAGTCAGAATGGCTAAAAGTAGCAAGACAGGAAACAACAGATGTTGGCGAAGATGTGGAGAAAGGGGAACCCTCTTACAGCTGTTGGTGGGAATGCAAGCTGGTACAGCCACTCTGGAAAATGGTACAGAAGTTTGTAAAGAAGTTAAAAATAGAGCTACCCTGGGGGCGCCTGGATGGCACAGCGGTTGGGCGTCTGCCTTTGGCTCAAGGCGTGATCCTGGTGTTGTGGGATCAAGCCCCACATCAGGCTCTTCCGCTATGAGCCTGCTTCTTCCTCTCCCACTCCCCCTGCTTGTGTTCCCTCTCTCGCTGGCTGTCTCTATCTCTGTCGAATAAATAAATAAAATCTTTAAAAAATAAAAATAAAAAAATAAAATAAATAAAATAAAAATAGAGCTACCCTACAACCCAGCAATTGTTCTACTGGGTATTTACCCCAAAGATACAAATGTAGTGACCTGCACCCCAATGTTCATAACAGCAATGTCCATAATAGCCAAACTGTGGAAAGAGCCAAGATGTCCATTGACCGATGAATGAATAAAGAAGATGTGGTGTATATATACATAACAGAATATTACTCAGCCATCAGAAAGGTTGAATATTTACTGTTTACATCAACGTGGATGGAACTGAGGGTATTACGCTGAGCAAAATAAGTCAGTCAGATAAGGGCAATTACATGGTTTCACTCATATGTGGAATATAAGAAACAGTACAGAGGATCATCGGGGACAGGAGGGAAAACTGAATGGGGAGAAATCAGAGAGGGAGGAAAAACCATGAGAGACTCTTAACCATAGGAAACAAACTGAGGGGGCGCCTGGGTGGCACAGCGGTTAAGCGTCTGCCTTTGGCTCAGGGCGTGATCCCGGTGTTGTGGGATCGAGCCCCACATCAGGCTCTTCCGCTATGAGCCTGCTTCTTCCTCTCCCACTCCCCCTGCTTGTGTTCCCTCTCTCGCTGGCTGTCTCTATCTTTGTCAAATAAATAAATAAAATCTTTTAAAAAAAAAAAAAGGAAACAAACTGAGGGTTGCTGGAGGGTAGGCGGTGGGGGCTGGGGTAACTGGGTGATGGGCATTAAGGAGGGCATGTGATGTGATGAGCAGTGGGTGTTGTACGCAACTGATAATTGTTGAACACAACTGATAAGTTGTTAAACTAATGATATATTATATATTGGCTAATTTAAATTTAAAAAAAAGAATCCAACTGGGACGTGGCAAAGATGTGGGAATTATCAGACTGGAAATTTAAAACAACTCGGTTTAATGTACTAAAGGCTCTAATGGAAAAAATAGGCAATGCAAGAACAGATGGGTAGTATAAGCAGTGAGATAGAAATTCTAAGAAAGAATAAAAAAATGCTGAAATTCAAAAAACACTGTAACAAAATGAAGAATGCCTTTCGTGGGCTCATTAGTAGACTGGATACAGCTGAACAAAGAATCTCTGAGCATGAGGCTGTGCGAATAGAAACTTTAAAACTGAAAAGCCAAGGTAAAAAGAAGACTATAAAAAATAGAGCAGAGTATCCAAGCACTGCGGGATAACTAAAAAGGAGGGAAAAAAGGGAAAAGCAATATTTGTAGCAGTAACAATTGAGAATGTCCTCCAAATCAATGTCAGACACCAAGCCACAGATCCAAAGCTCAGAGAACACCAATCAGGATAAATGCAAAAATAAAAAACAAAAGCACATTAAAAATGAAAAACTGTGGCTATGCATGTCATGTTCAAACTGCAGAATTTTAAAAAACTAAGAAAAAAAAACCTGAAAGAAAGATGGGGGAAAAAACACCTTATCTAAAGAGGAATAAAGAGAATTGCACCCACCTTATCCTTAGAAGCCACACGAGCAAGAGAGTGGAGTGAAATAGTTGAGGTGTTGAGAGGGAAAACAAAACAAAACAACACACCAGTTTAGAATTCTGTGTGCTGTGAAAGTGTCTTCAAAAGAGAAGAAATAAAGACTTTCTCAAACAAACAAAGATTGAGGGAATTTGTTGGCAGTGGGTCCACTTTGCAAGAAATGTTAAAATAAGTGCGCGTGTGAGTGGGGGGTGAGAGAGGGAGAGAATCTTCAAGCAGACTCCCTGCTGAGCGTGGAGCCCCATGTGGGGGTTGATCTCACGACCCTGAGATCATGTCCTGAGCTGAAACCAAGAGTCAGATGCTTGGGGCGCCTGGGTGGCTCAGTCATTAAGTGCTGCCTTCAGCTCAGGTCATGATCCCAGGGTCCTGATATCGACCCCTGCATCGGGGTCCCTGCTCAGCGGGATGCCTGCTTCTCCCTCTCCCACTCCCCCTGCTTGTGTTCCCTCTCTCACTGTCTTTCTCTCCGTCAAATAAATAAATAAAAATAAAATCTTAAAAAAAAAAGTCAGATGCTTAACTGACTGAGCCACTTAGGTGTCCAATTTTCAGTATCTTCTTGATGATCACCTATATTTTATAAATTTTCTATGATTAGCATGTATTTTTTAAATCGGTTTAAAGGGCATTTTGAAAAATAAAAATCTTTTATGCTTATAACATCTTAAACATAAGGAAATACCTTGCATCCTACTGTAAAGTACCCCCCCCACACACACACACGCAATCACTCCGTGCGCTGTTACCAAATAAAGCACGTGGAGCTCTAAAACAGCTCAGCCATAAAAATGAAGGCAAAAATATGAATATATCCACTCTTACCCAATTTTGTTGTAAAACGTAGGGCTTCCAGAAGGAGAAGAGTCCCGTGGTCAAATAAGTTAAAGAAACATTAAAGCCACATTTCCTGTCTTCCTCATAGAGATCTGTAATTAATATTACCATATAAAAGTGTCAGAATGATCCAGCAGTAAGGAATATTGTTTCTTTTTCTCCCTCCTTCCCCCTCGCCAGATCTCTAAATATGGCCTAGTCTCCCAAAGAACATAGTTTAGAACATGAAAAGTCAGGAACTTCGGAGACTCCTTTCTCTCATCTCTAACATTTTTTGGTTCTGTGGCTTTGGCTGAGTGTAACATCAGTGACAGCAAGTGTGAGGGCTGTGCTAACTCTCCTGTCTTCCTCAAGGCAGGAAGTCACCCCTGGTCACTTCATTGTCCCCAACATACACACACACACACACACACACACACACACACACACACACACACACCAGGAGGGTTTAACTGCACATTATCACTTCTGCCCATCAACATATCAGAAGGAAAGGACCAAAAAATACTTGGACCCGTATTAAAACACCCTGCATTGTATTTCTGATGGGACACAAATTATTAGCATATAATTTTTGAATTTTTCTAGTGTTTCCATTTCCTTTAGAAGAAGGATCTCATTTTTGTTTGTTTGCTCAGTCTTTCCCTCTCCTTTGCCTTCCAAGGCAGTCTGCCGTTTTTAGAGGTCGTCTTTGAGCTTTGGAGTTACAGGTTTGGAAGAAAGGGGTGGGAGGATAGAAGGAGATAACAGGCAAGCTGTAGGGAGGAAATTTGGAGGAGAAATACAAGGGGGAAAGATACAGAATATTTGAGAGAAGTAGAAGGAAGAGAGAAGTGGGATTTTAAGAATTGTTCTTTTGAATGTGTGTTGTGTTTGTGATCTTCAAGAAATGATAAAGAAATGTGTGAGGAAGGAAACTAGAGGAAGGGAGGGAAGAGGGTGGGTTATCTAGAAAATTCTGTTTTGGTTACTAGACTGAAGTTCTGGGACCACAACACAGCTCTTTGATGGGCCATGGGAATCCCCTTCGGTAATATAACAGGTTTCAATGTGTGTTCTCCAAAGCCCGACCACTGTTAAAGAGAAGATTTTATGGGCTTGGAAAAAAACTGCTGGGAGACTGCCAGTCACTCAGCGTCTTTGATTAGAAAGGAGAGAGGAAGGAAGCAGATTCTAGAGCATGAAGAGAGAGAAGAGTGGCAGCCCTGAAATTAATATCTTAGTCGCTCAGGTAACTGCATCCTGATCAGAAAATGGGGTTTAGGAGACTCTGAATAATCCTGCACCCTGAAGACGGCTTTCTGTTCTGAAAGGAAATGTAACCAGAAAGCTGAACTTGCCATGGGACAAACGAATGAAGAGGGAAAAGGCAGAACAAAGCCAAGGCTGAACAGAGGAAATGCAGCAAATGGGAATCCAGACAGCTTAGCAGACGGGAGCAGTTCAATGGCACAGTCTGAAAAGGACTGCAGATAATAACGTGCAGAGCATCAAAGAAGGAAAATATTGACCAAACTCGGTGCTAGAAAGGATGCCAATGGAATTGCACTTTTATAAACTGATGTGATAGAAGGGCTATGAATGGGTAAACCTTTTTGAAGGGCAGTCTGGCAATGTGTACCAGAATCTAAAATTATAAATGTGTATACTCTTGGCACGACAGTTCTCTTTGTAGGAGTTTATTCTGAGGACATAGGTAAATGCATTAAGGTGTGTGGCAAGGTTTTTTTTTAACTTATTTTAATAAAATAACAAAACAAACTGAATAATTTAATTATCCATGAATATGTGGCTTGATTTAATACATTAAGTGGAATACTTCGCACCGTAGAGCTCTTAGAAGGATAGGCCTTGGAGTCAGTCTGTCTGAGTTCACATCTGACACTACCACTAACTACTTGTGTGATTTTGATCACATGATTTAGTATCTCTTTGCCTACATGTTTCCTAATCTGGAAAGTGTTTTAAAATCTCTAAAATAGCTTCAAAATCTATAAAATCTATTTCAGAAAGTTATCCCAAAGATTAAATGAATTAATTACATTGAAAGTCCATTCACATAGTAAGTCGTCAGTAAGTGTTAGATGGTATTATTATGCAAATATTATCAGTAATGATATCTCTCTTAACATGGAAGATGATATGTTTGGCAAAAGTTACAGACTAGCAAGTAATAGAGGTTTATACAGAATGATGTGTGTGTGAGTGTATGCATAGAAAGAATTCTCAAAAGATGTTTACTAAAACTTTAATTTTCATAATTAGATCTCTCTGATAGTGCTATTTCAGATCATTTTTATTTTCTTTTTCTTATTTTCTGCTTTGATATTTTTATTAACATAAAACATGGTAACTCCTGAAATGCTGAGTTAGGAAATTTTCTGCTGGGTAAAATCGAAACTCCAGAAGGAATGTAAAAATTACAATTGTAAAGCACTAAAGTGCCAACTAGATAGGGAAGAATTACCACGGCAAAATCTTGGAAGAGGTGCGTTACTCACGCAAAGTAATTTTTACTCTGAGGGCCTTTGCTGATCCGTAAGAAACAGATGCTAACTGAGCCAGAGTTGTGATGGCTTCATGTGACAAGGGGAAGCCAAGGATTTGCAGCTCAGGATGTGAGTCTGATGCTTATTCTTCCATCTGCCTATTAAGCTGGTATCCCAATCGGCTGCATCCTCAAAGTAAGGGTGAACTGAAAGCAATTCCTTCTTTATTCAGTTTCTTCTCATTTCTCCCCCTCCTCCTCCTCCTTTTCCTCCTTCTCCTTTTCCTCCTCTCCTCCTCTCCTCCTCTCTTCCTCCTCCTCCCCTTCTCCTCCCCTCCTCCTTCTCTTTCTCCCATCTCCTCCTTCTTTCTCTCTTTGTCTATCTCTCACACTCTCTCTCACTCTTTTAGCCCTGCAGCCTGAGTTAACATCACCTGGGTGGTCCAAAACAACTTCAGCCCTGAACTTGGATTAAGGATCCCAGACTGGTGATGCACAAAGCAAACAAAAGTCTTTTCTGAAGGAATGTAACTTCATCTTAGTTAACCGTGTACTATTTCTAAAACATCTTATTTTTAGGAACAATGGCCAGCATGCGTTCAAGAATAACCAAACATACAAAGAAATAAGACACCTTGAGCCAGAACAGCTCAAAGACATAACATAAACAGATTTTAAAAGATTAAAATGGTCAAACATAGACCATAAAACTCTTATTAAAGTCATTTTGATCAGTAAAAAACAGGAAAGTATAAAAAGTGAATAGCAGATATTTAAAAGAGCCAAATAGAATTTCCAGAACTAAAAATGATATTATTTAAATTAAGAATTCAATAAATGGGATTTTAGCACATTAGACTAGACTAAAGAGAGAATTCATAAATTGGAAAATACATTAAAAGAAATTATCTTGACTATAGCACAGAAAGACTAAAAGACTGATAATTAAAGAGAAGAAAAATACAGGAGGTTGTGAGACACAAGTGATAGAGTAAGAAGACTTAAAATAAGTTTAAGAAGAGTTCTAGAAGAAGAGGGAGAGAATGGAATAGAGGCAAATTTAAAGAGACGGTTGCTGATAATTTACTAGAACCAAAACCACAGATTGAAGGAACCCATCATATGCCAAACTGTATAAACAGAAAGAAATCCACCCCTGCATAATGAAACAACAGAAAACCAAACCAAGGAGATAATCACAAAACAGGTAGAGAAAAAAGATAATAATCAAAGGAACTGACTTCTGACTTCTCCACAATCAAATGGAAGCTAGTGACCAGTTAAATGATGAGGTCAATGTGTTGAAAGGACAACATTCTACCAACATAGAATTCTATATCCACCCCAAGATAGTCTTCAAGATTAAGAAGAAATAAAATATACAAACATAAAATCTAGGACCAAAACAAAAAGAGGTAGAGAGTTTGCCCCTGGTAGACTCACACCAAAGAAAATTCTAAAGAATGTACTTGAGGCAGGAAGATAGTGATCCCAGATGCAAAGTTTAAGACTGAAGAAAGAATAAAGAGCAAATAAGGTGGAAAATATGTAGGTAAATTATTTTGTGGGGTTTTTATAATACAACTTTAAAATACAATTGTGTGTGTGTTTGTGTACCTGCACATAATCAATGAACAACCGGAGATTTATAAACGTTCTTTGGGCTCTGGAACAGTGTGGTGAGAATGTCACCTATAAGTGTGGGAAGAATAGTCACAGGAAAGTTGTCTGAGGGACACTTTGGGCCACAGCACTCTTAAGCAGTATATTTTGAGAAAGGTACCAGATTGTGGTCAAGCAAGGTAGAGTGGCCTCACCTTTTTTGCATGTAAACACCCTTTCCCTCATCTTGGAGCAACACCCCCCTTTCCTTTGGAGGAACTTATCTTCCACTTGATCTGTATCCTTTTATTAGTACCTTCAATCATGATACCCAATAATCATGGAAATGGGCACAAAACACGCATATCTTGGTTACTGAGTGTCTAGTCTGTTTAGGCTGCTGCAACAGAATACTATAGACTGAATGGCTTAGAAACAATAGAAATGTATTTCTTACAGTGCTGCAGGGTGGAAATCTGAGATCAGGGTGCCAGCATGGCCAAGTAAGAGCCCTCTCCCAGGCCGTAGACTTGGGTCCTCACACGGTGGAAGAAACTAGGGATCTCTCTGGATCCTCTTTGCTAAGGCACCAGTCCCATTCATGAGGGCTCCTCCCTCATGATCCAGTCCCCTCCCAAAGTCCCCACCATCTAATACTGTCACTTTGGGGGGTTAGGATTTTAATATGTGAATTGGGGAGAGAAGGACTCATACATGCAGACCACAGCACAAGGCCAGGTCAGTCAGAATCCCTACCTAGGAGTGTGTGTGTGTCTGTCTGTCTGTCTCTCTGTGCTGTAGAAAGAGATTAACCCCTCTCTGATGACAGGCTGAACATTGTGGGAGTGGCTGATGGCCAGTTTCCAGCCACATGAAGGAAGCTGGCCTCAGAAAATGAACGGGACACCAGAGAAGATTAGGGAGGAGATTGGAGAAGGAAGAACCTGGAATTATTCAGGTCCTTTGTTCCATTAGTCCCGAGGGGGGTCAGCTCCTTCCTTTCCTTTCCCTTCCTTCCCAAAGATTTACATTTTTGCCTCAGCCAGTTCAATTCATGGTTGTTCTGCCAAATATGGAGGGGGGCCGTGGGGCAAGCAGGAGGACCGTGTGTGGGAGCATGGTTGGGCTATTACAACGAAGCTGCGTGAACGGCAGAGGCAGGCGACACTCCAGATCAGGAGGGGACAGGCTGTTGCACAACTGACTGGAGTTGGTTGGGGGCCCATTGCTGGGTCATTGGGTTTTGTTTTGTTGTTATTGGCGGGGGCGGTGGGGGGGGGGAAGCTGGGGGAGGGGAATGCCAACTGCATTTCATGGGAGCAGGTAAAACGGCTAAAGGAGCTGTGAATGTTACCCAGAACTCTCAATGCGGGAGCCGCAAGTTATCTGTTAGGGAGAAACCAGAGACCTGGATTTTACGGAAGATTTTTCTGAGATGATACCTGGAAAACCACAAATAAGTTAAGAGAACAGCTTATGTTAGTGAGAAAGCACTTCTTTGTACCCGTGAGTTGTTAGTTACTAAAATCTTGTTAGATATCCATGTTTGCTCACGTCTTGGAGGATAACGTTAGCATTCATTTCTGCTGTAGTTGTTCAGAGGAGCTAGTGTGTGTGGAAGGCATCGCCGTCGTTAAAGGGTGAGCCCACGGTCACACTGGTCCCGCGTTCCCTTGGTGGCAGCTGCTTACTGTGCAGACGCAGGGCCCCTGTTGGGGGTTGGACGGAGACTTTGCTCCTGGACTGAATTGCGGAGACACGGTGTTTTCATATCTCGGCTTCACTGCTTCATTGTTTCTTCCCTCATCACATGCCCTCTGCCTCCCCCTGCCAGTTTTGGGTGGTATTATTTTGTAGCTTTCGAGTACAAAGACATTTCGCCTTCCAAACAGTATTTCCTTGTAACACCCGCTGCTCCCACACATGTTGTCAAACACAGGTCCTGTTGCAGGTAACTCTCAGTAAGACGTAGGACCCCCCAGCTCAGTGGCGTTCAGCGAATTCAAGTCCAGGTCAGAAACCACAGTGGAGGGCCAGCTGGGAAGCGGGCTGCATGCTGGCCTCAGGAAGAGAGGCTGCACTTCGTGCCTCGAGGCTTAGATTGTTCTAGCACGGAGCGGGGTCCAGCACAGGCTCGGCTCACCAGTGGGCCGGGAGTGTCCGAAATCTTACCCGGCTGGGTGCCTCCGGGGCGGACCCCCGAGTGGTATAGAGGTGGCAGGCAGCTGTTCTTTCTTGTTAGTGGCTGGATGGCAATGGCTGGGTAGCCTCGCCTGCGTTGAAAAGTCATTTTACTAGAGGTTCCAGAATTTGAGGTCACCCCTTTCTCTCTTTTTTTTGCCTGTAAATAATCAAAAATGCATTGTCGGAGGCACAAATATTTCTTTTTAGGGTTTGTGTTTTTTTAAATCTTTCAAGTGGTCGGCTTTATCTAAGCAAGCAGAGAAATGATCCAAACAGGTCTCGGAGCTGAGATTTCCTCCCCACTCCTTGCATTTTATCAATTCCCTAGCTCTCCCTACCTTCCTGTCCACGGCTCTGTCACTCTGTGTTTGAAGTCCCAGGGAACTGAGTTTAAAATGCCTGCCTTTGGTGTCTGTCTTCTCAGAACTGTCCAGATTGGGTCTCAGAGCCGAGTGATGCTCCAGGCTTCCTAAAACCTGAACATGTCACTCCTGCATGCTGTCCTGTCTGGTTTCTTACAGGAGAAGCTTATGCGCTGACTTTTCTGCTGCTGCGCACAAGATACCCGGTTGCGAACGCCTGAAGAGCTGCCTTGGGGTGATTCAGGACGGGTCGAAGAGAGGAGATTCCACTGGAGTGCAAGTCGAGCTGCTGGGGGTACTGAGGAGCCAGAGAGAGGTGCCTCCAGGCAGAGGAAAGGGTGGTGTGTGGGGTCTGGGCGCCAGGGGCCGTCAGGGGCTGTGTCGCAGCACAGGGGGCTTGGGCTCTGAAGGAACAGCACGGTGAGTCTGGCCAGACCCCACAAGCGTGGTCTGTGAACCCCAGCCATAGGAAAAGGGAATCTGCTCCCCTTGAGCCATTCCCGGTATATACTTTATGCTACTTAATCCTCACAGAAACCCTGGTAGTGGAGCACTGCAGGGAGCCGAAGCCAAGGAGATTAAGTCCCAAGTTCCCGAGACCACACAGAAGAGGCTAGCCTCCCATTCAGTCAGGCCTGCTGATCCCAAAGCTTGTGCTCTCCGCCAGCCGGAGCCCTCACAGTGGGGAAGGGCCCCTGCTCACGTGCCACGCAGCACAGTACCAGCATTGGTGTCCTAGACGCAGAGGACAAAGGCTGGACTCCCTGCAGCCTTTCTGTCATTCGGGGGCTGGTCCCTGGCTGCCAGTTTGTACTGACTCATCTCCTGGTGTTTTGGGGGGCAGTTGATGTAGGCGGCCCATTCATTCATTCCCCCTGCCCTGGGACCACCACAGGACCACACAGATGCATAGAGACGTGAAGAGCTGTATTTCTGGATTGAAGTTCATTGCCACACTGTTAAATTCAATCTTAAAATATGGGATTCCATTTTCCAGCCACATGGCTCCCCGCTCCAGCGCTCTCTGTGAATGCTCGAGGCCCACAGCTCTGGCCAGCTCTGAGCGAAGGTTCAAAGAAGATGCTGGCCACCCTGAGCGGTGTGGGGCGTCATGCCTGTGGATGGAGGCTGTGACCTCTGGCCCCACCATGAGGTCAGCCAGACCTCTGAGCTATCAAGACTGGCTCCTGGGACTGAGCCATGACACAGCCTCCTGCAAGACCTGGGGACACCCCTTCCTTCTGGCATTATTTCTGCAACAAAGAAGCAGAGAGAGGCAAGGCAGCCCTGAGGGCCGGAAGGCTCAGGAGAGGAGTGGAGAGCTGGCTCAGGTACCATGCAAGGCTTTGGAGAAAAGAAACAGAGCTGGGAGCTGGTTTCCACCCCGCAGAGGCAGTATGGTCGATGCCTCCTTCGGGCTGGTTTGCTCTTTAAAAATAGAACCGTTCCCCTGCTAATAAGTTGGCAGACCTCATGACATAGTTCCTCCAGTACTTTCCTGCGTGTTCTTCAGCTGTTGCTCATCATGTCCTCGCCCCTGTCCACCCCATATATATTCTGCCTGCTCACTCCCCTCTCTCCCACCTCCTGATCTCCCGAGCCGTTTAGGTCCTTCCAATCAGCCCAGCACATTCATTAAGTTCCAGCCGTGTGCCAGGTATGTGCACATAGCTTACTTAATCTTCCCGGCAATGTGGGTGTGCATCTCCAGTTTCCCAATGAGAACACAAGTCCAGAGAGGTTCAGTTACTTGCTCCGCATTGCACAGCTTCTCACAAGTGGCAGACCCGGGCTTCGAGCTTCTGTCTTTCTGATGCCTAGGGCTGGGCTGCTGGCACTACCTCCCTGCACCATACTGCTCTGGGAGGTAAGAGGCAGCTCCTCACATCCCACTTCGGTATCTGTGATTTTGGTAGAAGAGGCGTGAGCCCTGCATTCGGCTACCGCTCCTGGGGACTGGCAAGACCATGTCACCTAGGGCTCTGGGTGTGTGCTGTTGGCAGAAACTCCCCCGGGGTTGCGTGTTGCTCCAAGCAGGCCATCAAGGAGCCTCCTCACCCCACTCCCTGGGGAGGCAGCTGCTATTTCCAGCTCAGTGACTTGAGCAGGCCTCCCAGAGAAGGAGTGATTGCAAACCTGGCCTCCACCCTGCCCTCTTCCAGTGATTGCAACGCCTGGCTCTGGCTGGAGGTCTAGATTGCAAGATAAGGAAGGAGCGGGGCCAATTTTCTGGTGGCTTCTTGGCACTGAGTTCTTGTGTTTTTGCAGCAGCCACAAGCCCTACCTACATCCTTCCTGGAGACTCTAGGGTGGGACACAAGCAAACTCCCCTCTTCCCACTTCCCCAGCCCCTGGCATGGAGGCTGTCTTGATTTGCTATGCTTGGAGCCTCCCTTTGCTGGGGGGGCTTCCATATGGCCCCCATTAGTGAAGGATGGTTTTCGAGGGGCTCCTGGAAATGTGTTGCAGGTGGGCTCCCGGGCTCTTGGCTTCCCTACCGGCCTCTCCAGCTCTGTTTGCTTTGCCTAATTGTGTTTTCTCTGCTGATTTGTCTGAGTAAAGTTTTTCTTCCGCACTTTGTACAAGGTCTCCATGGTGCATCTGGTACCCATTTGGCTGGGGAGGGGGCAGAAGCAGGGTCGTTAATTGAAGGCTTGGCACCAGGCTGGAAGAAGCAAACTGAGAAGAGAAGCAAGTCCTGGGAGAGCTCAGGGAATGGGGTTGGCCGGAGCCTTTGTGCAGGGGCGCACACGCCACAACATCCGTCCTTGCGTTTGATTTCTGTCCAGAAACAGCCGCGAGGAGACTGAGGGAAGGACTTCAGGATGATTCTGGCGCTAGATTGCAACTCCTGCTTCAGTGTGCGCCTCAGGAGGGCCCATCTCTCTTCGGGGGGG
>NW_024426663.1:73744369-73824808 GCF_017311325.1 Ursus maritimus | reverse complement strand
CGGGGGGGGGGGGGGTGCATGGCTTCTCAACAGGTGGCCAGGGTGCCAGGAAGTCCTGCCTGTGAGGAGAGGGGAAGGCAGGGGCTGGAAAAGATACCTGGGTCTCCATTCTGGCCTTCCTCTAGTTTGGAGTTCGGTCTCTCCTTCTGCAGCAGGAATTTTGGCGCTGGACTCTGGTCTGCTTCCAGGATGCCGAGTAGAAGTAAAAGTGTAGCAACACCACTTGGAATCCCCATTTCTGGCGGGGGGCCCAGGGCCCGCCCA
The DNA here is from genome assembly GCF_017311325.1 of Ursus maritimus. Lineage (NCBI taxonomy): Eukaryota > Metazoa > Chordata > Mammalia > Carnivora > Ursidae > Ursus > Ursus maritimus. Next base: position 73,824,544 of record NW_024426663.1, on the reverse strand, counting down.
GCTGGGGCGGGGGTGCTCCGTGCCCGTTCACCTGCCCGTCTGTCTGTGCCTCTGACTTTGAGAGACCAAAAGGAGCCCAGGCTCCAGAGGCACAAAGTTTGGCTTTCCAACTGCACTTCCAACTCCATGCATGCCATTCAGTGAATGCCTATTCATTTTGGAGCCTCGATTTCCCCTTCTGGAAAATGGGACCAATTACAGTGTTCCAAGCAATAAACGAAATGATTCAAAACATGTCAGCTCTGCACCTCTTTAATGACTGTACACATATTTCTTCTCCCTGTTTTATGGAGGAGGAAACAGGCAGAGACAAGCCAAGTGACTTGTCCACGGTCTCACAGCCAGGCAGGGAGCGTGACCCAGAGCTGGCACCCCTGGACAGGGCCATGGCTGGTGGTGGCACACTGAACACCAGCCCTCTCTCTTCGTTCCTCAGGCCTGCTGGAGCTGCTCAGGCCACCCAGAATGACAGCGACATGGGGCCAGCAGACAGAGTACAGGAATGAGACATGAGGAGAGGAGGCTGGGTCAGGAGGACACGCCAGGCAGGGAACCCGAGGGGAGCAGGAGGGGACGCAGGAACTGGGGTCAGCCAGCCCCGTTCCAGCTGCTCCCCACCCCAGGCCACACCTTCCCCACGCTGGGTGTTCTCGAAATCCACACAGTCTATTTGTGGCTTTGAGGATTCTGACCACCGGTCAGCCCTGGTGGCCTGCTGCTGCTTCTCTAAACATCTCCAGACTTAGACCTTCTCCAAACATCTCCAGGCTTAGGGCTTCTCCATCTGATTGCTTTTCTCCAGCTGTGGGGTGCTTGTAAGTGGGACCAACGTGCTCTCGGGACCTGGCTGCCTCCCTGCGTCTCCTGCAAGAGAGGCCGGTCTCTGATCTGGGTCCTGCTTGCACCCCTCCACACCCCCCCACCTGCACGCTGTCATTACTGTGATGTCACTGCTCCCTGCACAGACCAGGGATCCCTCACGGAAAGAGGTGGCCTGTGTGCTTGCTGGCCGCACCCCTGGACTTCACCCAACCCTGCGAAGTGTGACCTACTTGGCTGCTGTGGATGGTGAAACTCATGGGAAGAGAGCGACCTGAGGGAGAAAGGAATATGCCTTCACTGGATAGATTCGAAGGACCCACACTCACCGGTCTGCCCAGGATGCCCTACTCCCGAAAGAACAGTGGGGAAAGGAGCAAAGAGCACCATAGGGGAGCAGGCAGGGGGAGAGGCCTCAGGGGGCGAGCTGAACAGCTGGCCGTGTCTCGGTGCCCGATTCTGTCCATATGTACGCACATCGGATCAGGCTGAGCTCTCTGGGCCTTGGAAGGGGTGTTGTCCCAGGCCCCCTCCCTGGCCTCAGCCCCCAGAGCAGCGGCGTCGCGCTGACAGGAAGGGCTGTGGGGTCAGTCCTGGGTGTGAGCCCTGACTCAGCAAGCTGGTACTCTGCTCGGAGCTTCAGTTTCCCCTGACGAGAACAGGGCTAGCAGTGGCACTCTCACCGAAAGACATGTCACCTAAGCTCCATAGCACACGGTGTGTATTCAAGAGGAGACAGCACGGGGTGCCTGGGTGGCTCAGTCGTTAAAGCGTCTGCCTTCGGCTCAGGGTGTGATCCTGGCGTTCCGGGATCGAGTCCCACACAGGGCTCCTCCGCTGGGAGCCTGCTTCTCCCTCTCCCACTCCCCCTGCTGTGTTCCCTCTCTCACTGGCTGTCTCTGTCAAATAAATAAATAAAATCTTTAAAAAAAAAAAAAAAAAAAGAGGAGACAGTGCCTTCTTTGTGACGTTAACCAAGGTCTTCGGCATCGCCTCGCACTCCCATGGAAGCCTTTTGGAACGTACCTTCTTAGCTTCTAACAACTTACCTTTTTACCTCTTCCCTTCTACCCAGGCCGGTGCTCTCATGATCTTCCTGCTGGATGGCAGCCAGCTAGCCCAGGAGAGCAGGGACGTATGTGTCTAAACTCAGGAGATCTGCACGAGTGACTTCCAGTGCTTCCTTGTCCAAAAGCTATGGTAAGCGGGCGGTGCAGCACCCATCACCTGATAAATCCAAGGCATCAAGAGGCAGACCTCTCAGGGGACAGAGGTCCCCGCATAAAGCAGTCAACTTACGCCAGCTCAGTGCTGGCTGAGAGTGCAGAAAACCGAGAACGGGTGGTAGAAATAGACTATTAGTTATGACCTTGAGATCCACTGTGACAGGGGACCAGGGCTCGTTCTACTCACTCTCTTACATTAAGTCCTGACAGAGCTGCAGCTTTGGATAAAGACTCTGTTGAATTGGAGGGTCCATGATGGATATGAACGGTGCAAGGGACTTCCCTTGTGCCTCAGCTCAAATCCTCTCAGAGGGACCCTCCCTACTTGACAGACTATTGCGGAGACCAGTCTGGACAGGCTTCAGAACAGCTCAGCCTGGCAGCAATGTGACAGTGTCTGCCCCAGGGCGTCCCTGAAGCTGCTGTGCAAATGCCCACAGAATGCTAGGCGCACACCCTGGGACAGCCTGGAGATGTGGGGGAGTTGGTGCAAGAGGCCACCATTGACCACTGGGAGACAGGATCCTGTAGGTAAATGCTCACCCATTTCGTTCCCTGAGCAGAGAAATCTGAGCTACACCCCCTCAGGCTCTTCAGAAGGTACTATGGGATTGGTCTGTTGCCCATAGGGGCAGCTAACTCAGTCCTACATCTTTGCCTTTCTCACTTCTCCCGTTTCACTCCTCAGGTCCTCTCTCTGGATCCCTGGGATCACTTCCCGTATAAACTACCTTCAGGTAAGCCTGTGTCTGAGGCACAGCTTTTAGGGGAACTCAAATGAAGACAGCCATTCATAAAGTTGAAAGAGGGAGGGGAAGGTGTGAAACCATCTTTTCTCAGAGTGCAAATATCATAAAGCCACCAAGCATGCTGGGTTCCTATTTGGGGTGTGCAGGAATGTGTTTAAGGTAAACCCTCCAGCACCTCTGTATTTTCTGCTACAACTTGGAGCATCTCAGCTGTGGTCACAAGATATGTGGATATGGATTTACTCTTGAATGGGCTCTTGCCGGATGGATTTGATGGGAAAAGAAAGACAAGAAAAATAAGAGAATTCATAAAGCAGTCATCATTAATGGTAAACCATGGTATGAAGCAGAACAAGGAGGCAAGTGAGGATATCAGGAGATATATATATATCTCCTTATATATAGAACCTCCTTATATATAAATAATCTTTGCATATATATGTGTATATATGTTATTTTGGTATATGTTTTGTATCTTTATAAAGAAAGATACAAAGATGGTAAAGTCAATGGATTGATATCAGGGAGATGTGATTTCAGGGTTTGGAACACAAGCATGAGACTGGCTGAGGGGGGAGTAGAGATTAAAGATTGTTAGAGCTGAGGAGGTCATGCAAGGTGTGGAATGGTCCACTATTCTACCAGGTTGTTAAGTCACCAAAAATGGTGACAGGAATAGGCATGGAGAGCCAGACGCTTGAGTCATTAATGAATGAAGGACCGTAGACTGGTAGGCAACAGTTGCAAGTAAGGGGCAGGTAGTAAAGTGTGGCATGAATTTCAAAGGATCCGGGGGTTTTGAAGGAGGAGGGAATGGAATTGAGTTACAAGTACAGTGGGACACCTCCCCCACCCTCGAGCCCTCTGATACAAGGAGAATGAAGGCAAGGCCCCAGTAGTGTCCACTTGAGAGGCTGCAGACAAGGTGGAGTTCACAGGGGGCTGCCAACTTTCCATTCGGGCAAGATATGAAGAGACCTTACAACAGAAGACAAAAAGCACAGAGAGAGGCGCTTGGTGGTGACAGATCCTGTGTGTTGGGATGCATAGTATGTAAAGGTTGGGAACATGGGCAAGGAGTGAGACACAGAGACAATACTTGCCTTGTAGGATTATTGCCAATTTGAGAGTAAGTTTATATAAGTGGCCAGTAGAGAATCTGGTGAAGATGATGGTGAAGATGATGATGATGAAGATGATGATGATGGTGGTGGTGGTGGTGGTGGTGGTCATGGTGGTAGTCAAGGTGATGATGGTGATGATAATGATCTCAAGTAGAGCAAGAGTTAAGGACACATTTCAGGTAAAGTCAGGAGAAGCATGGTCTAGGATTCAAGTGTCCTTGAGTCTCATCCTGGTTCCTCTATGACTAGCTGTATGGCCTGAAACAAATCAATCCCCTTTCCTCTCTGGGCCATGGTTTCTTCATCTATAAAGTGACAGGGGTGGATAACATCAGTGGCTGTCACTCAGAAGTGGCAGAGTGGTCGTGTGTAAAATATAGATGATAATTTCCTGAAACACTTTTCAAAATGTGTATTTGCTCCCCCCTCTAAGCCCCCCAGCGTCTCCTTACCATCCCCAAGAGGTCAAATCTCATTCTCAGGTGAAGGGCCCAGAAGGTGCATTTTTAAAAAGTCTTCCACGTGATAGAATAAATGCGCCTCCCCCCCAGGTCCAGCCCTCTTTTTTTTTTTCTTTAGGGAACTGCTGTGCCAAGAAGCTGGTCTTTCCTCTCCCAAATGTCATTGCTCAGAAAGTGATAGTGAGAAAGATGTGGTTTGTCAGGCAGAGCTGGGTCAGAGCATTTATCAGAGGGACCAGATGCCCTGAGCTCTGCCTTTGGTGGGCAGATGGCCAAAGAGCAGGCAGAGTTATTTTTACAGCTTTATTCTTTGGGCATTTCCCCCATTGAAATGCATAAGAATGAGCACTGAATCAGCACAGCTCAGTTTTCTTGCTGTTGTTTTTGGGTTTTTGTTGAATATCAGACCACACCATGCTGTTGGCCAGCCTAGGCATTGGCTATCCTTGAGCAGGGTGGCCCCTTGGCCAGTCCTCAGGGGGGAGCATAGGAAGTAGAGGTACAGTGGTGGGAATGAACCCAGCACACCAACCACAGGCCTGTGTCAGGCACCCGTCTGTGCCCAGCACCTAGAAATGTATTCAGCACATAGTAGGGATGCTACAAATACTTGTTAAACTGAAATTGAAGGGAAAGTAGCAGTAGCCCAAAAGGATAACAATTTAGGGGTATTCATTGGTTTTCAACTGCAGGAGAAAGCATGGCTGCAGAGAACTACAATGTTGTGCCGAGCCAAACTAGCATCAAAGTGGAAGGGCAGAATAAAATCACTGACATGCAAGGACTCGACCCCCACAGACCCTCTCTGAGCAGATACACGCGACCGTTTCTAGCAAGAAGAAAAATGACCTTAAGAAAGTGATCAAGTCACCGGAAAGTGGTAAGCCAATAAACCTATAAGTTTAGTAGTTAAATCTAAAAAGTTTTTGATGGCACGGTGTGAAAAGTATTTCAGTGTGGTGGGTTTGGGATGGAGAAGAAAGAAAAAGCAGGCTAATTTTGGAATTGTATCAAATCAATAGATAACTTTTCAGGGAAAGTTTAGAGATATTGACAAATACCAGAGATTCATAGAAAGGTATGTGCTTAAATGTGTTTCCAAGTGTAAGGATGATCACCAGAAAAAAGTAGAAATAGGGTATATAATGTCAAAACTTCTGGAGGAAAAAAGAAATTCAAAGAATTCAAAATCCATTAGAACAGATGGTAGAAAAAAAAGGGGGGGAAGCTAACAAAGATATTTTTAAAATTGGAGACATGGAAAACATTAAATAAGGCTGTAGAAATATCCAGTTATATTAGTTATCACAATATATGTAAATGGGCTAAGTTTCTCCTATTGAAAGACAGAGACTCACCAATTGGGTAAAATAAAATCCACTGTGGGCCATGATGTGAAAACGTTGGAAAGCTTAGTTTTGGAGTGTATACCCAGGAGTAAAATTTCTGAGTCAAAGAATATGTGCCTATTTCGTTTTACTAAATATTGCTTCATTGCTTTCCAAATTAATTGTATTAATTTACTTTTAGAGTAATGTTAGAGTTCCTACTGCCAAATATTGATATTAGTTACACTAAAATTTTTGCCAGTATGTCAGGTATAACATTGCTATTGTATTTTGTGTTACCTTGCATACTAATGAGGTTGAGCATCTTTACATGTGTTTTTGGCTATTCCAGTTTGGCTATTATGTGAATGGCTTATTCCTGTCCTCTGTCCACCCTTTTATACATTTTGGCCTGTTCTTATTGATTTGTAGACTTTCTCTATAAATTTGGAAAGTAACCTTTTGTCAGCCTCATACATTGCAATATCCTGTCCTTGTCTTTGATTTGTCTTTTCATTTTGTTTGTGGTATTTTTGAACTAGACTTGCTTAAAATGTAATGTAACCAAATTTTATAGACTATACTTACTGTGACTTGTTTAAGAAATTGTTTTGTATTTGAAAGTCATAACCAGATTCTTCCTAGCCCAAATACTACTTCCTTGGGAGAGTCTTCTCCAGTCCCTCAAAGTAGATCATGTCTCGTTGTATGCTCTTGTGATACTGTTTTCTCTCTTTTGTACTTATCCCAGCTGTCATTATACATTTATTTGTGCGATTGACATAAAGTCTGACTCCTCCATATAAGACATGATCTGATATTCTCTCTTTCATTGTAGTATCTCTAGGGCGTAACTATCATAGTTCCTGCCATGTGATAGCTAACACTTCCTAAGTTCTTATTTTATGCAATCATTATTCTAGGACTTCACATGTACTCGTTTAATAGTTACGACAGACACATAAGAGAGGAACCACATTGTCCACATTTTAATGATATAGAAACTGGGGCACAGAGAGGCTAAGTGACATAGTCACTGTCACACAGCTAGTCAGTACCAGAGCCAGGATTCACACCCAGGTGGTCTGGCTCCATACCCTTTGCTCTCAGCTGTTAACGTATGTTCCTCCAAGGGTCGGAACTCAACAAATGTTTACTGGATGAAATGAGTAAGAAAAAAATCCACAATTTTAGCATAGTTTTCTCAGAAATAGAAATATCGTTATTTAAAAAAAGAAAACCGGTATATTTGAATAAAGAAACTACAAGCTGTATAAGTTATTTTTATCTGAATTACATATATTCTTTCAAATACTTATGGCGCAGTAACAAAAATGTACTATCTACTATGACTCAAAGGAAATCTCAATAAATATTAAGTAGCTGAATGTATTTAAATATATTTACTAGCCAAATGCAATAATACTGTAAATTAACTACAGAAGGAGAGCAAAAAACCACTTTTTGTTGGTGGTGGTGGTGTTCTTCTAAGTATAATTTACACTGTCAAATGCACAAGGATTCAGTGTGCAGCTCATAGAATTTTGATGTACACACCTCAGTAGTCATCATTCAGCTGAAGATCTAGAACATTTCCGTCACTCCAAAAAGATTCCTCCTGCCCCTTTCCAGTCATTCCCCCATCCAGAGACAACCACTGTCTGTTCTCAAACTTGATGTACTATTTACAGTAGTTATACAGTAGATATTCTTTTGTATCTGGCTTCTTCCACTCAGTATAATATTTTTGAGATGCATTCTTGATAGTTTGTGTGGCAACAGTTTATTTCTTATTTATTTATTCATTTCTTCTTTTTTAAAAGATTTTATTATTTATTTATTTAGAGAGCGTGAGTTGGGGAAGGGGCAGAGGGAGAGGGAGAGAAAGAATCTCAAGCAGACTCCATGCTGAGTGCGGAGCCTGACGTAGGGCTCAATCCCATGACCCGGAAATCATAACCTGAGCTGAAATCAAGAGTCAGATGCTTAACCGACCGAGTCACCCAGGTGCCCCTATTTATTCATTTCTTAAGTAGTATCTCTCTATGCAGATATATCACTGCTTGGTAATCCGGATTTCAGTTTGGGGTTATTGTGCATAAGGCTAATAGAGACATTTTTGTACAAGGATTTTTCTGAACATATGCGTTCATTTCTCTTGGAATACATACCTCGTAACAGAATCTCTGGTTTGTAGGGTGGGAGTCGGCTTAATTTTATTAGAAACTGCCAAAAAACTACCACTCTTTTCTGAAATGGTCGTGCCATTTTATACTTTCATCAGCGACGTAGGAGAGTTTTTGCTGTACTTCCGCACCAACCTTTGATATTTTAACATCTTTTCAATGGCAGCCCTTTGGTGGATGTCAAATGGTATTTCACTGTAGTTTTAATTTGCGTTTCCCTGATGACTGCTAATGTTGACTACCTTTCACACGTGTTTTTGGCCATTCACGTGTATTCTTGACGAGCTGACTGTTCAAATTTTTATTCATTTTATAATGAGCTGTCTTTTCAGTATTGATTTGTAGGAGTTCTTTATGTCTTCTAGGTACAATTACCAGGACATTTTAGTACAGACTTTTAAATAACTCCTAGGTTAAAGAGAAATCTTACTGAAATGACAAAGAACTCAGGAGTAAATGACAATGTGAGCACAGTAGTAGACAAAAAGTTTGTGGGATGTGTGCAAAATGATACTCAGAGGACATTTTATAGCTTGAAGTGTATCCTAGTTAGATAGCGAGGCAGGTTTTTTTCAAGGATTTTATTTTGGGGGCACCTGGGTGGCTCAGTTGGTTAGGTGTCTCACTCTTAATTTCTGCTCAAGTCATGATGTCAGGGTTGTGAGATCGAGTCCTGTTTTGGGCTCTGCTGGGCATGGAGCCTGCTTAAGATTCTCTCTCTCCCTCTCCCTCTGCCCCCACCTCATGCACATGTTCTCTCTCTTCGTAAAAAAAAAAAAAAAGAAAGAAAGAAAAGAAAAGAAAAGAAAAGAAAAAAAGAAATGTTATTTTTAAGTAATCTCTACACCAACATGGGGCTCAAATTCACAACCCTGACATCAAGAATCATATGCTCCACCAACTGAGCCAGCCAGGCGCCCCATCAAAGATTTTTTAAAAATAAACTGAACTTATGAATCAAGAAGCTAGATAACAAATTATAAAGTAATCCCCCAAAAGATAGAAGGAAAGAATAAATAAACATGAGAATATGTGGGGTTAGTGGAGTAAATGCAAAAAAGAAAAATGACGACGGCTTTGATCGAGGCCAATTACGAACAAGGAGGAAATTAATGAAACATTAGAAATAAGAAAGGACGTATATTGTGTTAGGAGATTTGAAACATAAAAACACACCATACTCAACTTTTTAAGATAAATTTGCAAATGGGGATTTTAAAATGGGTGATTTCCTGGTAAATATAAATTCTAAAATTGACTAAAGAGAGAGAAATAATTACAGAAACATGTAAAAGTTAGGCCAAGTTAGTCATAAAGCTCAGATCACCAAGAAACAGATAATTTTGGGGTTATATCACTTCTTTCAGAGCACAGGATAAACTTGGAAGCTTCTCATCTCATCTGTGAGGCTTGCGTAACCATATAACAAGACTAAACAAGGATATCGGGGCGGAGGGGAAGAAAATATAGATCAATCACATTTATGAACAAAGACACCAAAATCCTAAATAAAACATTAGTAAATTAAATCCATTTGTGTACTAAAAGAATACTTCATCTTAACTAAGTAGGGCTTATCCTTGGAATGCCAGGATATTTCAACATGAGGAAATCTATTAATGCAGTTCATTTGATCAGGAGTTAAGAGAAAAAAACCATAAAGTCATCCTGATAGATTCCGAAAAAAATATTTTAATGAGTTCAACGAAGTCCCATTTATGATGTAATGAACGACTTAACAAAAAAGAATTAAAACAGACTCATTTTAACAAAGGAAAGAAACCCCTCTACAAACGTCATATTCAATGGTGAATCACTAGTTTGAAATCAGGAACAAAGACAAACACTATTATTATTCGACATCCTAGCTAATGGAATAAAATAGTATAAAATAACAAAATGTATAAATATTGAAAAAGAAGAGACAAAGCTGTTTTTACTTGCAGACCATATAATTGTCTGTTTGGAAAATCCTTGCAAATCAGCTGAAATATGATCTGAACTAATAAGAGAATTTCAGCAAGTTGGCCAGATACTACACCCATTAAGAAGCAATTGCAAAATGTCATGAGAAAAAAAAGAAGATGACATTTTTGGAACTCTAAGCTACCCAGAATAAACTGAAAAATGTGTAAGAATGACCCAGGGGAAAAAAAAAACCAAATGGAAACAATTTCCCACCAATTGAAGGAAACTACGAACTGTAGGAATTACGAAGGGGCCTGTATGGATGAGATGGGCCCACGCTGTAACAGTTGACCAATGACTTCCCATTAAGACCATGGCTTTACTCTCTCTCATATAGGGTTTCCCAAAATTTAAATTCACGATTCCATGCACTTGTCAAAATTAGATGTTATTTTAGCCCCTTACCCTGATGACCCTAAGCCGTTTGTTTATTTGTTTTTCAAATTGAGGTGTAGGTTTTGCAGAACTGAAAGCTCACCCCAGAATGACCGCTGGCCATGTGTTCACGGCTCAGTTCAAGCAAGTCAGTCGCTGTGGTTTCTAGAAAGAAATAAAGTGGGTTGGAGGGGTGAAGACAGCTCTTGGCTGGTCTTCGGGCAGCAGGGAAAGACTGGGATCTGGTAACAATAGTGATCATGGAACCATGGAGTTAATGTTATCAAAGCATATGGGGGGTGGGGAGTTAGAGGAATGTCTGTCCTCTGGTTATCCTGAGATATTTTCTCAGTATCTTTTGAGGACTGAGTTCATGTGCCATTTTCCTGCTTTCAGAGATAGGCTGGCATCAACAGTGGCAGTTCTCAAGCTCTCGTGCGTTTTGTATGTGTGTGCCACGTATTTGAAACTGGCTTGCAGACCCATTGAGGCATAATCCTCGCATCCTGGCTGGGGTCTGCAAGACATTGGGACCTACCTTGAGAGTGAATTTTTTCAAGGGCTTTGAAGCTTAAGGGGGACACAGTGAAAAAGCATTAGATGGTCAAGGTTCTTGGAACCCTGATAAAACATTTTAACACCTTAGTTGCTCCCAGTCCCAGGAGCGCAGTCTAGGCTGATGAGAGATAAATTCGCATCAGGAACACTTAGGCTACACTGGGGATTTGCCTCTTTCTCCAGTGACCTTTGTCTGCATGGACAATGGAGACTGTGGGGCTGGGTGATTTCCAGCTGGGGACAGGAGTCCGGGAAACCACCCGCTGATCATTGCCCTTCTCCCAACCCTCCTAAGGTCCCTGAGAGCAAAGCAGGCAACCTACTCCAGGCCCATTTTGACATCTGGCCGATGACAGAGGGAGTAGCAGAAGCAGGGGAGGGAGTTTGCCGGGATTAGGGCAGGACTGAACTTGAGGGAAAGTGGGCCGCTCCGGAAAGGTGGGCTGTTCGTCTTCCTGAGTTTTTGTGTTCTCTTCTGCAAATCCCACCTCTCCCTACCTGGTCAGGCGTAGCCAACACACCTGCCAGGCAAAGTTCTTCTGGGACGCCAGCAAGCCGGGTACGATCTCCACTCCACGTCAGGTTTTGCATCTGTTCTCAAGTTCACGGCTTAGCTCTGCCTTCAGTCCAGTTAGCATAATGACATGCATTGTCTTTGCTTGGAGGTACCTCCTGTCCTGGGGGGGAAGGAGGTTGAATACTTGAGTTTCAGAATATGATGATGAGATCCATGCCACAAAACGAGGAGCCCGGTATTTAGCTGGCCAGCTTCCTTTCAGGGGAACGGGGGACACCCCACAGAGTGGAGATTTTAAAGCAATAACATCCAAGCGCTTAGAGAGGTATTTTAAAGCCACAATTTAAAATTATAATCCTATTAAAAAACCAACAGGTTTGGCAGTAATGAGATTTTTTTTTCCCCCAGAATTCTTACTTTGCATTCGACCCTGAATGTGCCTGCTTCCCCCTCCCCTTGGAGCATCAACTGTTAGGCTGTTCGTGGGGTTTGACATCGAGTTCATTTGGCTCCAGCCACTCTGAAAAAAGGGAGATTTTTTGTTGTGTTTGGTTAGGTGTTTTATTTGTTCGTTGGTTTGTTTGTTTTGCTTGTAAAATCTACATTCTTGAGGGCATTTGGAAAGGGTACTTGAGTGGAATTCAGTATCTTTACAAGGCTGAAAAATCAAATAATCACATGATGAAAAGGAAGGCCAGAAATGGACATTGCCTGAGTTTGCCAGATTTTGTTCCAGAGGTTGGTAACCTTCTGTTTCAAAACAGGAAAGAAGCGAAATCGTGGGGAGTCACCTACACACGGGCTTTGCTAGATAATTATTCAGCTGACAGTTCAGGGAGCTTAACAAACCCTGCTCTCCGGTCTCTGAAGACTGAATTCATTATGTCTTAAACAAGGAAAAAAAAAAAAATCCCCTTTGGGATTTTCAGATCTGAGTGCTTTCTTTAAATATGTGGTTTACCTGTTTAAGGTCTTGGCAAAGAAAATAGAAATGCCTATCTTAACAGTTACATCTCAGGCTTTAATTATTCCTATTTTTGATCTTGTAGCTGTAACTCTAAATTAAACAGTCTTCCTTTAATGTGGGTAGGTGCTTTTAAAAAAGCCTTTCAACTTGTAGACTTAAAAAAAAAATTTTTTTTCCCTTGCGTGAACAGCTTGGGTGGGGAGAGAAAAAAAAGTGCCAACTACGGCCTTTTTGTTTTACTGGGAAGCTGATGGGCAATTATTTGGAAATGTCTGGAGTGTATTGTGCCACATAGACGGGCGAGGTGTGAGGAGTGCTCAGAGTTGCCCACGGGCTGGGGGGAGGGGGGGCAGGAGATAGACAGGTGCGTACTTTCTTCCCACCCTGTCTTTTACCAGCACCTTCTGTGAAGGTAACTTTGTTCCTGAGCCGCTTTCAGGATGGTGAGGATTGGGGTTGGGGTCTGGGTAGGAAGGAGGATGTGGCGTAGGGTTTGGGAACATGATTTCCATGACTTTTCCCCACGTGGCCAAAAAAGACAGGTGTCCCTCCAAGAATGCTCCCTTAATTCTCCTCCTCTGTTGTGGAAGACTTTACAAAGATGGCTCTTGAGGAGAGATATTAAGAAGAACCGAAGCAGCCCACCTTTAGGGAGAGCGAGGGATAGAGCCTCAATCCCCTCTTTCTTCCATATCCCACCTTGGTGTGGGGTTGAGCCTGGTGGCGGTGGCAAGGTTGACATGTTAGGGTATATTGAGTTTTTTTAAATTAAGTCTCCATCAGTTGGTAAAATACAGATATATATTTCTCTGCGTGTAGCTGGGGAAGGGTGGCTCTACAGAAACGTAAGTAAACAGTTCCGGAAGAAGAGGAACTGTCCCCAGAACAGGAAGGACTGAGCTGCCCCTGGATCATGATAAACAGGCAGAGCGAGAGAGAGTCCAACTGTGTGTTGCAACACAGTGGATTAACTGTGCGTCCTGGTGGAGAGCTGACTGGACAGTCTCTACTCCTTCCCTCCTGCAAGGTCAAACCTCTGACGAACCCACGGATTAGGAGATGTCCCTGAGGCATCAGAACACAGTGACAGAGCAGTCAGCAGGAATATGGGGTTTGCTGTGTTCCAGACGCTCTTGCAACTGCTTTCCCTGCGTCCTCTCATCCAGTCCTCAGGACAAGTCTGTAAAGGAGGAGCTATGATTAGCCTTGTGCTACGGTTGCAGAAAAGGAGACGCAGCAAGTTTAAGTAACTCGGCTCAAGCCGCATGCATGGGAAGCAGCAATTGCAGTGCGGGTAGTCTGAGACCAGAGTCCATGCTAGGCATGACTGAACATGTAATAGTAAAAACACAGATTGAGATAAACAGTAAGTGCGAGTAGGAGATGCCGCTGTGACCGAGACTTGGAGGACATCAGATGGATGGTGGGAAGTTCTTCTGGAGGGACTCAGAGGTAGTCCAGAGGAGGAGAGGAGAAGGAGGCTTTTCCATGTGCCTTATCGGAGCCACAACCCAGAGTCATGAAGTCCCTGCTGCCTTGCAGCTCAATGTGGCCTCTGTCTCAGGGCAGGTGATCTCTAGTGGGAATCAGGTGGAAATGGTCCCCTGCTCTGTTGACTTCCGCCTGCCCCCCACCTGCTCCAGGGGCTGACTACCTGCGGGTGATAGGGAAGTGCGCCCCCTGCTGGTGGTGGATTTGCAGGCTCAGGGCTGTGCCGGTGCAGTCTAAGTTGGTAGACTTGGTCCAAGTTGGGAGACCAGTCCAGAGGGAGGATGAGCTGCTTGCTAATGGTTGCCACTGGTGGAGAGATACCAGATGGTTCGTGGAATTGCCTACCAGCCAACAGAGAAGCTCAGTAGACTCAGTACCAATAGACGCTGAACATCAGAACGCTGTCTCCAGCATGACCCTAGGAAGGAGTTACCCTCTCCTCCTCACAATGAAGGCAGTGTGGGCTTGGGGAGGGCCGCTTGACCCTAGCTAGTCAGCTGGCAAATGCCAGAGGCAGAATGAGTGAACCGAGGCTACGCGCTCGATCCCATCGGCTTAGCGGTGGGGGCCACGCAGAGACTCTGGCTATTCCTCTTTGTGCCAAATTATACAACCTCTCTTTTCTAATTAAGCTTGGGTGCGTTCGAGTGCCCAAACCTCACCTAAAGGTTATTTTATGATTCCCATGGAACTCTAATGAACGGAGGTGTGATTGCAGTCGTCGGGGCTTTGAGGACGGTGGCAGAAATGACTAATTTCTCACCTTCATCAACAAATGGCTGAGGCGGTGCTATAAGACTGAGTGAAGTCACAGGTGCAAAAAAAATCGGGGCTGTTGGCTCACAGCCATGAACCCCTTCATGCTCTCCACAAACCAGAAGGTTCTTCAGCCCACACTCCTTCTCTGAGATGAGACATGGAGATCATATCAGACTTAGCTCCTGTGATGCTCTGTCCTTGGGAGGCTTTGGGGGAACAGAGAAGGGTTTTGGGGACCCTTGGGACACAACAAAATATGAACTACGTGGTACTAAACACTTTCTACCTGCTAAGTATTTGGCATCAGCTCTCTCACTGAATTAGTGCACCAACCTTATGAAGTGAGGACTGTTTCAAACCCAGTTTGCGGATGAGGAGATTAAAACCTTAGTAGATGAAGTCTCTTGTCCGAGAGTTGTGGCCCCAGAGCATAAGCCTAACCATTAGGAATATTCTCTCTCCCACTCTGATGACATTAGCTTACACACAGCTGTTGGAATGGGTTGAGTGTGTGGTCCAAAAGGAAACCTGGTTCTGCCCTATTTTTCAGGCCCCTGACCCCTTGGCCTGGGAGGCCGTGGGAGCCCTGAAGAGGGCGGTCACCCAGCTCTAAGAGGAAGGAAGCACCTCATCATTTCCCCACATGAAGCCTCCCACTTCCTCACCTCCAAATGGATTTGGAAGAACTTCTAGGGTTCGGCCAGGGATGAAGGGTCTGAGGGATACAAAGGGGTCTTCAGGGCTACGTTGTCTCAGGTCTGGTCAGGGGGTCCAAATATATCTTTAAAAGCCAAATCTGAGTGATAGGCTGGAAACTTCAAAGTTTATATCAAGAAAAGGAGTTTGTAAACTACAACTAGGACTAGATACACAGGATGATTTTCCCAGGTGGTGTTTCCCTCAGAGGAAATTGTAATTTGTAATTGTAATTACAATTGTAATACAAAGCATGGGATTCACTCAAAGATACCTCCCTCCACAACTTGCCTCAAGTGTAGGGCTCAAATTAACACAGGTAGCCTTGAAATTTCCTCTCCAAATGGTGGTACGTATTTTGGAAGTGAGAATATCTTTGGAGATAGATCATTTTTGACACTGATACAATCTCTCCATTTTATAGCTGAGGAAAATGAGACCAGGCTTTCTCAAGGTCATTCCTTGGCTGACAAGGCTGAGACTTGAACCCATGTCTCTTAGCCAAACAAATCCAAATCCCCAGACTTGATTATGGCCAGTGGCTCACTCATGCCTTTGAGGGCTTGAGGCTTTTGTATAGGTCAGGAGCATCTGGAGAAATCCCTCCTCATGATCCCTCTTCTCAGAAGAAAATGTGATATTCAGGCTGTTATAATGTAGTCTTAAAGAATAATGTTTAGGAACTCATGGGTGGACTTTTAAACATCCAATTCCCTGCTTCCATGAGAACAAAATAGAAACTTGTTGAAAACCTATCCAAAATATTTGATATCACACGCATGCCTTTGTCACTAGAGTTTAATAAGCAAAACAAACATTTTCACGTGACTCAAGATCCTGCAATATCTCAAGGTCATTGTCCTAGAGATCTCTGTGTGAAGCTTCTAAGAAATCACCTGGTCTGACATTTTTTTTTTTAAAGATTTTATTTATTTATTTGACAGAGATAGAGACAGCCAGCGAGAGAGGGAACACAAGCAGGGGGAGTGGGAGAGGAAGAAGCAGGCTCATAGTGGAAGAGCCTGATGTGGGGCTCGATCCCAGAACGCTGGGATCACACCCTGAGCCGAAGGCAGACGCTTAACTGCTGTGCCACCCAGGCGCCCCTGGTCTGACATTTTTTAACTGACTTTTTTTGGCCTTTTGACCTTTTGTGTTTATAAGAGTAGATGGTTAAATGTCTAATTAATTGAGAAGTTATGGTTGGTTGAATTCTGGTTAGTTGAGGTCTCTGCTCTACCAAATAGACTGTAAAGAATATTTAATGGGCATAGAAACACCCTGATATTTGTAATACTACTGTGCATTCTTCCTCACATAGAGCGTGTTCACTGTAAATCCTATGGGAAAAAAGTAAAACACCTGAGTGACACCCAGTTTAGAATGTCCCTGTCTTGTAAAGTCTCTCATCTTGTGTCACTGTCTACAAGGCTCAAGGAATCAGAAAGAACAGGGTTTTGACCTCTCCTCAGGCCACATTTGCTCTGTGCCCCTGCTGCTGGCCCCACCCAGAGGGAGACATGAGGGCTGCCTTCTTCCCTGCTGTGACTTCCGTGTTTCGAGTCTTCAAATGGGCAGCCCTTCCGGCAGGAGAGATCAGGTGCCCATCTTCCTCCCGCTGAGACAGTCAGGTTACTCCGTAATCTGTATAAATGGCAGTGCCTTCGCCTGCTTTGGATCATCTTCTCTGGGTCCTAAGAGCTTTTGTCCTCCTTCTTTTAATGAAATAGAATAGCAACAATTAAATGTATTCTTAATGTAATCACCATTTCCCTTCTGGGCCTTGGGAAAGCAAGTCTCCTTAAGTCGTCTGGGGTGTGTGTGTGTGTGTGTGTGTGTGTGTGTGTGTGTGTGTGTTTTCCACAGGCTTATTTTCAGGGAAGGGATAGAGCCTTCTTGAAGCTAGACAAAGTAAAGAGAGCTAGTGTTTAGGTCTATGGGCAACAATGAGGAAGTCTAGAAACCTAGGACAGAGACCAAGGTAGAGGTACCTGGGTCATCTGGAAATGGAGCAGAAGGATTCAAGGGGGCTCCAGCAGAGTCGTCACCCAAGTACTACATCATCAAGACAAAATGCCTACATTCAAGTGTCCCTTGGTATCAAGGGATACCAAGTGTCCCTCTAGCTCACTCCTGGCCATCAATGGCTTCTTGTGCTTGTCCATTGCCACAGCTCACCCTTACCTTTGGCTGCTTCGGTTCTAAATTTACTTCATGACTCTTCAGAAGTAATTTCTCCCACCAGTGGGAAATTCTCTTATTCATGGCTCCTGTTCAAGAGAGAGAGAAAGAAGGAGACAGACAGAGAAAGACAGAGGGAATGTAATAGATTCAGTTCTTTCTCTTCCTTTTATTGAGTTATTTTCTTGGACATCCTATGGCTCATAGGTCATTGAAAAGGTATCAAATGGTTTCTTTTTGTGGGTTAGGCCTCCAACCCCTGACCCAATAAGCTGTGTAGGAGGGATATGGATGGGGGAGAATGGTTCAAAGGTAGGCCCACCTAAGCTGCAAGGGCTTTACATGGCTTGGTTTCCCTTTGAATAGAGTACCCACCAGCATTTGAGTGGCTTTTTAGAGGATCCAGAATCTATCCATAAACTATTGCTTCCACGAAAGACCTGGTTCCATAGGAGACCTGAAAAAGCTGGGAGAAAGTGAGAAATGTGTCTTTGGCTCTTACAATGCAATACACATTTTTCAATATGAGAACAAAGCCCATGGGTGACCTGGCTGTTTTGGAGTGGAATAGGAGAGACACACCCACAGCCTCTGTGCCTGCCCCGTGCCCAAACTTCCAGTCCTACTCTGGAATCAAAACCGTATCTTCATCACCAGCACACGTGTGCACACGCCAGGAGGCAGGGACAGGAACACAGGGGCTTGGGGAACGTGTGAAACTGCCCTGCGGTCTTGATTGGGAAGTCTCCCGTTGCCCCGTCTTGTTGGCCTGAACCAAGCAGCCAGCAGTAGCTCCTGCCCTTTCAGACAGAAATGCCTACAGAGCTGCTATTGTTTCCCTTAGGTGACAAATGCCATGAGCCTGGGCCAGCCAAGCCATCCTGGAGTCCAGCTGCTTCCGCGCTACCACATGAGAAGGGTGCTTTGTTTTAATTGTCACATTTGTTGTTTGGAAGGATGCTCTTCAACCACGGAATTTTCTGGGTGACCTTTTCTGTAAGAATTGCATGCAAATGTCCCAGTGGAAGGTCGTGATTGGTCTGGAAAGGTTATCTCCATTTGTCTAGACGGCCGTCTTCACAAAAGAAGAAAGTTCAGGTAAGGAGCCCGGGGCTGGGGTGTAGGCGGGGAGAAAGGTCATCTGGTCTACCCCACTCTGTCTGCTGAGCCCCACCTGCAGGAGGTTGCGTCCATTTGCTCCTGGCCTCCCATGGTTTGCCTCGGCCTAGAATAACCCCGCTGGCTGAGGCGCCATCTTGAAGCTTGCCCCAGATCGCCCGTTTCCTGGGAACAGGCTCCCTTTGAGCAGACGTAATGCATCCTCCAGTTGCCCTGAGATAAGCCATGTAGCGAACTCTCTCATCCGAACACCTGAGGCTCTCTCGATAGATTCTGGAAGGGTTTGTTGAGGGGACAACTTACTAATGGTTTGCTCTTCAAACAACACGATTTGAACAATTGCCCTTTCTGAACCAGATCCAAACCAAACCAAAACCCAGAATCTCTCTGGAAACTCGGCTGAGGTGAATGTGCTCCTTATTACCACAGAGCAATCTGATAACCCCCTCTCCCCAACCTCAGGCTGGCAATGGGAGAGGGATGGATTTTCAATGAGACACACGCAGATTGAAGCTGCCAGGGAGAAAGGCCTCTGTCGTGATTTATGTGTGTGGAGGGGTGGGAGGTAGATTTCTGGCCCCTCTGCCTGGTCACTCTCGCTGAAATCAGACTGTTTATTTTCCTTCTGGGTAGATGCCTTGAGGCAGCATTATTAACCTTGGAGGTCACCCAGGGCAGGGGTGGGAGAGAGGGGAGGCAGGGAGCATGAAGCCTTGGACGGCGCAGTGCGTGAGGGAGAGTAGAGAAGGTTCCAGAGGCGTGAGGGGATTGCCATGACAGAGGAGTGCGAGGTTCTAATGAATCATGTCAGCTGTTGACTGGGGATTCACAACAGCTGCACGCACAAGCTGGGGCACAGTCCTTGGGGGAGCAGGTGGTGGTGACGTGAGGGCCGGCCTGCCCCGACCTGCCTCCGTTAGCTGTAATTATGCTTGTGACTTCTGCTCGGGGGACAGCAAGGAGCCATCCAGGCCTGTCGGGACTACCAGAGCCCCGCATTTTGAGCCCGTGGTCAGTCAGCTGTAAAAATGGGCCACAGTTGGCAACAACAGAAGGAGTCGGAGGCCTGAAGCAATTTTTCTTTGAAATCAGCTTCTAAATTGCAGGGAGTCCGAGTAAATTGACACATTTACTAGCTTGAGCTCCTTTCCCTGTTCCCGCTTCATTGCCTTGGCCCGGCCTCTCCTCGATGGAGCTGTCCTGGGCCTGGGGGGCGGGGGTCGCTCTGCTCTGTTTGGGGGGAAAGGGGGGTGATTTCTCTGGGCGCACATTTTCATTGCTGACACTAACGAGTGCGGAGTGCATTTCAATTTACCAACTGAAAACCCTTTTTTCACAAAAGAGACCCGTAATCTGCCAGGGTGGGGGGCGGGGGCCCCCATAAAATAAAAAGCAAAGAAGTAGCAAGTGCACATTGCACGATAGATACAGGTTGCCGCACAGGGTAGGCTCCCTGGCCCATCTGGCCTCCCGAGTAGAGAAAGCCACTTCCTTAGGTGGGAGAATTCTCTGATAATGTAGCCAGCGTGAATCCCGGCATGTTTCCCGCCCTCACGGGAGCTGAAATCACATGACAGAGCAGGGCCTCGGGAGTCTCCCGATTGATAGGCTGCTTAGCAGCTGCAACATCTTCCTCGCTCCGCCTGGATCTGCTGCCCGGCCCCGGGCAGCCTTGACGTTGTCGGGGAGGAAGGTGGCATTGACCGTGGTCGGTCTCTGGGCGTTTGAGCGATGGAGCTGCGGGCGCAGGCGGGAATGCAGATCCCTGTGCGGCTGCTGGCTGGCTGGGCACAGGATTTCATCCTAAGTCTCAGGCTCCTGGTCCCTCAGTGGGGAGCGCAGCAACTACGTGAGGCAGCGACGAGGTCCCAGCACCAGCATACCGTACCTGCCCTGAGTGAGCATCTGCTAGTTTTCATGCTCACAGGAGATCGTCAGGCTCACATTTTTCATTCCCAACGCTGGGGGAGCTCAGGCAGGGGGGGATCAAGTCCTAGCATCATCCTCAATGTGAGCCCCGACTTTCTGCCTCCTATTCCGTACACACAGTCCTCTAGCGAGCTGGGTCGGGGCCTTTTGAACTCTGACCTCTGCTCCTTTGCTGTTGCCCTCCTCCTCCCTCCCCGATCTGTCTGTCCTCACGCGCTGGTGGAAGTCTCACTCCTCTGGGGAGTCTCCCCCAAATCCCCCAGAAGGATTCCTAGAGCACTCATTAGCACCGCTTGTCTCTTACCCAGTGTAACACTGTGATATTAATTAGCTGCCGGTGAATCCACGTCGCCGCTGAAGCCAGAGGGCACGAGCGGCTTTCTCTGTGTCTTTACATTTTCCTTACTCCCCAGCCCAGGGGCTTGGCGCCAAATAGGTGCTCAGCCAATGCCGGCGAATTCACCGGCCGCCGTAAAAATACAGAGTGGGCTAAAAACTGGCCAGAGGACCAGAGCTTGTCGGGATTGTCTGTGGAATTGACCAAGCACCTTCTAGGCCCAGGGATGGGGCAGTGAACAAAACACACAGGACAAGAATGCACGCCCTGCGCTGGGCTCAGTGGTTCTTCTGCAGGTGGGCGCGAGGGACGTGGAGGTGGAAGGTCCCCACGCTCTTGACAAGTATCAGGGTGGTTTGTACTCTAGCTAAACTGGGGCTGCAGTCCCCTGAATTCCCTATCCCAAATGGTTCCAGGTGAGCACTCGGCCTGAGACCAAAATTGGGAAGCGGGAGGTAGAGCAAGGGCTGGAGTTCTCAAGGTTGAAATGTGTTGCGGGGAGACTGGCTACTGTATCAGCTTGTCCACACCCAGGGGGCACGGGGCAGCCCCTAGCTTTGGGGGTCTGCTACCTCCCCCCAGACCCCCTGCAGCTTCTCCCAGCCCAGCTGTGCAGCACGGGGGGCCAGCCGCTCCTGCATGCCACCCGGAGCATCAAGGTGACAGGAGACAGAAACAGGTTCCGCTCCCCGTGCAGGTTCTGGCTGTCATGTGAGTCTCAGCTCCCCTTTGCAGGTTCCAGTTTGTTCTTGCTGTCACCCACATCCCACTTTCTTCTCGCCTGATGGCCTGGCTGACCTCTAGTCATGCACAGACTGCCTGGCTAGCCCCCTCCAGCTCAATCTAGCCCCTCCAGGCTGTACAGCTCCTTCCTTGGGAAATCACCCACAGTGGTTCTGCTTCCCTGAGTCAATGCCGCCTGATCCCCGGCGGATAGCAGATCCCGTGTGTGGCCCCTCCTACGGCAGGTAGGGTGGTGGCCACGCCTTGTCGTCTAAGAGGGTTCACGTGCTCTGAGTCGGCATGGACCCTGAAAATCCCCATCGTAGGGGCGAGGGACTGGGGCGCCCACTGCTCCCTGTCTCTCCTCGGCTGTTCAGGTCCGGGCTGGGGTCGCTGCAGAAGTGGTGGGACTTCCTTGTGCACATGACCACGACTGGAGGAACAGTCGGATCATCAAGGAACGCGTGTGAGAAAGATGCACAAGGTGCCTCGGGTGGCCATGACTGGCCTGGCTTCAGTGAGAGATCCCCGGGAATCCCATTTCCCAGATTCAGGGTATGCATTTGCCTTCCAAGCAGCAGCGGCAGCTGGACCTGGTCCTCCAGTGAGGATACGCAGGCACTAGCTGGGGCCGCAAGCATTTTCATAGGAGTCGGCCCTTGGGACACAGCGCTGGAGGCACGTTCCCGCGGGGCCAAACACGGCCCTCCCGAGCAGCAAGCCTGGGTGGATCCCAGGCAGGTCGAGATGAGGAAAAACATCCAAAATGGATGTAAAATACGCAACAATGTAAATATTCACGTGAGGAAAACATAGGGACAGGGAAAAAGGAAAGAAATGGAAACAGTAAACCTCCCGAGAGGCTGGGATATGGAGTGATAAAATGGAATCTCCAAGTCTGTCACCAGAGTGCCATAACTTTGTCATCCTTCCCACGCAGTGCTGTGCTATTTTGGGTTCTGGTTTGTTGTTTCTCTTTTCTTTTCCCCCTCTCTCACCTCTGTGTGCCCAAGATGTCTGACAGACAAACGCGTAAAAAAAATGCTTTATTTTCCCCTGCATGGATGGAGAATTTATTACCAGAAACGCATCTCCGAGCTGTCTCCTCCGTGTCATCATGCTCTGCCCTGCAAAAGATCTCATCTGAGAGCAGAAACCTAATTAATTTGCCCACGATGGTCTTGTGCCCAGGAACTGAAACCCTGTTGCTCTTCACTCCGAGGATTCTTTCCCTTAGCCATGGATCCAAGCCGAACGGAAAACACCTGCCAGCCTCCCTTCTTGCAAAGACAATGTGCGTCCCCTCCCCCTGACACACACGGTGTCCACGCTTTCTCTGTCCTGCTTTGTCCAATTTCCTTTGTAAATGGGAAAAAAAGGCAAAACAAAACAACAGAAAGAAACTTGGAACTCTTTTGAGGACAAGGAAGGCGAAGCCAGAGGAAGTGGAAACATTTGATGTTATCTGATTACCATCTGCTCACCTAAGTGAGACACTGAATCACATGAACAATCGAGAGCCTGGATAAACCACCAGGAGGCAGGTGGTCGTCCTTGACCATGCCACACCTTCCCTCTCGGCCTTTCTAGCCCAGCCTCCTCTGCTTTGGGAGGGCTGCAACCCTCCACCTGGCACCTCTTCCCGCCCTGGATGATGCTGGAGCTGTAGGCTGCGCCCCCCGGGCTCTGGGTGGTCTCCCCTCTTCACCTACATTGTCCGGCCGAGCGAGCGAGGGGCCAGCCGTCCTTGGTGGGCATCACTCTGCCTGGAGCCCTGAGGCTGGGGCACCCCTGTACAGATCACACTAGAGGCTAGGTTGTCCTGAGAATGGTATTTTCAGCAGTGGGACTGGCCATGAAACTTAAGGAAAGAAGCCTGCCATCCATCTCCGGCAGGGAGGGCACAGGACAGGCCAATAGACTGGTCACCAGCCAGCCCGAGTGGCCATCTGCTACGATCAAATCATTTCTCCTTGGAACATGGTGACACTTCACCGTAAAAAGGGAACTGAGCCAGTTGGGGACATCCACTTGGGCCCATTCCAGCTCTGGTAATAAAAAGTTCCGTTTCCCTGGGAAGGTTTTGCAGTGACAGCAAAAGGGCTACTGCCAGGCGCCCCCAAACCCTCTCATTTCTCCTCGCGTCCCCAGGCAGATGCTCTTATATCCTGCCATTTATATGCTTCTCTGTGAGGGAGTCAGACCTAAATGAGCCCCACAGTCTGCTTGGAAGATTTATTTCGCAATAGAAAATGCATGACCTCCTCTCCCCAAACTACCTTCAATCCTACCTCACAGGAGTCCCCTTTAACTCTTGACCTGGACGTTTACCATTCCTGGGCAAGCTCTGTGTTTTCTCTCTTCCTTCTAAGACCACATCATGTCTACGTGGAGATCATCTTCTCCAATGTTTCAGTTTCCCAAATGCATCCATTCTTAAGGTTGAGCACAAATGCTACCTCCTCCACGAAGCCTTGGCTGAGACCCAGTGCTCCTGCTGCCCACCCAGAGGGGATCTTCTTTTCTAGATTTCCCTAGAATTCCCCTATTGGGGGTACCCTATTTTAGGGGTCCCATTCGTATCAGCACCATTAAATGGTTGTCTAGCTACATAGTACTGTGGTTAAGTATGTGGCTACTGGAGGCAGATTTTCTGGGTGCAAACCTGGGCTTAGGTATTTACTGTGTGACGTTGGGCAAATTGTTTAAACTGTCTGTGCATTAGTTTCTCTATTTGTGAGATGGGGATAATAACTACCACTTATGACTGCTGTGCAAATTAAATGAGCAAATCTATGTCGAGTATGTGGAACTGGGACTAGCAATGCTCAAGAAAGGTGGTTGTGTTTATTACTACTACTACTATTATTATTATTATTATGGCAGGGGTCCATCTTATCTATCTACCACATAGTGTTTTGCATATTGATGCATGTTTACTTATAAATAAATAGATGGCCAATGGATCCGTAAGACTACCATTCTTTTCAAATTGATCCCATTTTCCTCCATTCATTTTGAGTTACAGGGGACTTGATCAAACTGATTTAGACTTTACATGATATTGTTAACACACTTCATAAATATAATACATCAGATGATCATTCTTTCTACTTCAGCACGTCCTCTCATGCCGTCACTGCCCAGAGGCAATATCGAGATGCTCTTGGTGGCATTGTGTGGAGGTGGCAAAAAGCCAGTCCTGGCCCTCTCCGCATCCATAGCTCAAATCAAGCCTTTTAGCAGTAGATGAATAATAAACAAATCAGGGTTCCTGGGTGGCTCAGTCTGTTAAGCATCTGACTCTTGATTTCTTCTAAGGTCATGATCTCAGGGTCCTGCGATGGAGAGAGCCCTGCATGGGGCTCCTTGCTCAGCAGGGAGTCTGCTTGAGATTATCTCTCCCTCTCTCTCTGCTCCTCTCCCAGCTCATGCATGTGCTCTCTCTAAATAAATAAATAAAATCTTAAAAATAAACAAATCACTGGTGGCCTAGGCCTCTCTTGAAGTGCCTGGCATCTTGCGATATGGTTTGGCCCACCATGCAGAGACCGGCCCAGTAAGGCCAGAGGTGGGTTCTAGAAGTAGAAGTTAGTGATTCAGATACACCCCAGTTCTAGGAGGGGCCTTGGGGAAGCCATGGGATTTTTGTCATAGACCTGGTGTGAACTCTCAAATTTGGGAGGTGTCTCTACACAAGTATTGGTATCCATAGTCCTGGCCTGAGGATCATTTGTAAAAGGCCCTAGTGGACTTGGCTAAAACTGGGTTCTGCTGGCTCTTGTCCTACCTCTCTTTGGAATTCTAGAGCACGTGAGAGAAATATGGGGCTGGGAAAGAATGGGGAGAAAGGAGTCGGGGGCATAGAGAGAGGGAGAGAGAGAATATGAATGAATGACCAGGGAGAAGAAGGAGAGATTTCAATGTTGCAGTCTTTTTCCACTGTTGCTACCATGAATGAAACAACAATGCAACTTGCCTAAAATATTGATCCCCTGAGGGAACGTGAGGACCGCATGCACCCAGGGAAGACAAGGCATGTCGTCCTGGCCCCAGGAGGCCAGTCTGCAGGGACAGAGAAGATGCACCAGCCCCGTGGACATGGACCATGGAAGTATCATGGCCGCCAAGCGATATGGAAGCATTCAGAGTTCTTCTTGTCTTTTTGATGAAAAATTTGCAATTTTTACACTGTAGCAGAGCAAATGGAACTGTGACTTACGATTCGCAATTTATGTCGTTTGACACTTCTATCTTGTTTCTCACTGGCTCGGAGCTTTATTGCGCTCAGCTTTCATGGAGAGAAGCTGCAGAGGCAAGGGGAGGCACTGTGCCCACTCCATCCTTGAAGTCATGTTTATGGCAGATGTTTCTTTATTTATTTAAATACATTCACTGGACCAAAAAAGTCTTCGCGGAGCAGAGTGGGAGTCCCGAGCTGCTTACAGAACTAGGCGGAAAAGACCAGGTGGGCTCAGGGATCTGATGGGAACAGGAAGAAGAGGATGTCTTGAATAAATTATCAGAGTCCAAATCCGGCCCAGCGATAGCTCAGATGTGATTGTGATGCAGTGTAAATTTCTGCATTTTGTGATGTATTCGACCTCCGTTAACAAGCACCAGAAAATACGATTCGAACCCCATGCGGGGATGACTGTTTCCAGGAGGGGGATCCAAATAGAGCCCAGAGCATCGGCGAGCCACCCTGGGGGCTTCATTTAGTCCCTTTCAAGCTGGTAAATACAGCAGATTTCTGTTGAAAGCAAATATGATTACAATGGTTTAAATAATTTAAAGGCCAAATAAAATCTTTGCAGAGTTGGTTGAGGTGTTAAGCACAAATGTCTCATGAGCAATTAATTTCAGTCCAGATCAAAGTGGTTGCAGGGAAGCCTCCTCACCTGCCCTGCGGGGGGGTGTGTGTGGGGGGGTGCACACGTGCACCTTCCCAGGGTTTCTGGAGATGATGAGGCCACTGCCACATGACTTCCCTTCCTGCACAGGACGGTGGAAAGGTAATTGTGTCAGGAGCTGAGCTGTGTGGCAGCCTGAATGTTCCATGCAGAACGAACCTCCCTGGCCAGGCCCTTTGCTCCCGGCGAGAAAGTCAAGGTTGGCTTGGACTCACTTTGTACTGGGAGCTGCCCTCCCACAAGCTGTAGGCCCTAGATTGTGTGTGTGTGTGTGGGGGGGAGCGTTTGCCAAATCCCACACCGTGGCCTGAGGTCATCCCAAATAATATTCCCTCTGAAAGCCCCAAAGCTTTTCATCAGACAGGCAGGGGCCCCTTCCTTCCCTGAGTACTATCACCGGGAACCCTCTCTGTGCTTCGCTTAGGCACACAGCACAGCCCAGAGGAGACCCCCGTACCCCCATGACCACCTCGCCCCTCACCCAGCTGCAACTAACTAATAATCCTCAGGTGGGGTCAGACAGCCATTTAAAGAGTAGCCAACCTGTTTCCTACTCATTGGATGACAGACTCAGTGAGTGCAACATGGAGGGGCATCTGATCCTATCTCCCCGCATTTTAAAGGAATTTGCCCTTGGACCTAGGAACCCCACTTCCAGGCACCCATGATACACAGAGTTACCTTTGAGTATATTCAGTGTATGCAGAAGGCTGTTCTCTGTGATATTACACTAGCCAAAGGTGAGCATCAACCCAAGTATATACTAATAGGGCACAGGTTAAAGAAATAATGGCACATCTGTGCAACAGAATACCATGCCACTATTAAAAAATAAGGTAAATTTGCATGAATTGGTGTGGAAAGATCCCGAGGCTATATTGGCAGATATATATATTGGCAGAACGGTGTATGTTGTATACTGCTTTCTGTAGCCGTGTTTCTCAAAGCTTTCTTCATTATCACCCCCCTAAGAAACCTTTAGAGACGTTTTTTTCCTGATTGCCACCCCCATGAAATTTTAATAGCATGTATATCTGTATCTATGCCACCTGTCTATTGTATATTTGTGATGTATCCATAAAAGGGGGAAGAATTTTTCGCTTCCTAAAATCCATTTTCACCCCCTTGGGGGTGGTATCACCCCCATTGAGAATGCCTGTTCAGTAAGAAAGTGAGAAAGTAAGTATATTATGTAACACCTTGGAAGGCTACATAAGAAACTAATAAAAAGCGTTGCCTGCAAGGAAGGGAAGGAATGGGGAGATGTGGGCAAAGGTGTGATCAAGATTCCCCCGTGTCGGGGCACCTGGCTGGTTATGTCGGTAGAGCATGTGACTCTTGGGCTTGCGGTCCTGAGTTCAAGCCCCAGCTTGGGTGGAGACGACTTAAAGAAAATAAAATTAACTTAAAAAGATTTCCCCCTGTTTTCACTTTTCTATTATTTTTGTTTCTGGACTATGCAAATATATTGCCTATTGAAAACAATGCAATCAAAAGACCTACAAGTTTATTTTTTCCTAAAGCAAAACAAACGGGAAAACCGAGGACGTCTGAGGAACGGCCAAACAAAACAAACAAGCAAGCAAAACCTGCACGCTGTTGACACTCTTCCCTAAACCGAGTGGGGGCCCTGCTCTGGCTGGAGGCCACCCTTCCTGCCACACCGCATGACCCCACGGGCCCTCTGGTCCTCAACAAGAGTCTTTTGTCCTCCCCGGTATATTTCTCGGCAAAAGGAAACCAAGAGTATACTCTGC
Organism: Ursus maritimus; assembly: GCF_017311325.1. NCBI lineage: Eukaryota > Metazoa > Chordata > Mammalia > Carnivora > Ursidae > Ursus > Ursus maritimus. The sequence continues at coordinate 73,796,361 of NW_024426663.1, read as the reverse complement.
ACCCTTATAAGGGCTGTTTGGGCTCGGGCTCGCTTTGAGGATTGCAGCTTCTACTTGAAAACCATCGGGCTGTTTCCAAGCCCGGGGAAGTGCGCGCGCCAGAGGATGCGAAACGCAGGAGGAAATCACCCGTGCCCTCTCTTCCTCCCACGGCACATGCAGGCCCTCTCAGGGACGGAACAGGATGGGGCCACGGAGCCCTGGTGGGGAGAGGTGCAGGGGCAGAGACCCTGGGCCCAGTAGGTTCTCTCGGTCAACTAGAGCCAGAGCGTGTTTCCTCCTCCCGCAGGGAGCCCTCCCGAGGAAGAAAGGCCATGCTTAAGGTTGATGAGTAGACCAGAAATTCCATTGTGGGATTAACAAAACAAAACAAAACAAAGCAAAACATCGGGCTCCCACTTCGATGTATCAGCAACTTTAATGTGATTGTGTAATGAGGCAAGATGATAAATAAGATATGCATGATTGCGCCCTCTCCTTCGCTTAAATATCCCACACGGCAGTGCCTATTTGGCATGAATGGTCTGTCTTTGAATGAGTTTTGTTTTTTAAATGCTCCAGAAAGTGACCTGGGGAGGACGGAGTTAGTACATTGGGGTCAAGTCCTGGTTGTGCCCCAAAGCCTCAACATCCCCGTCTGTCGAATGGGTATAATAATAGCTACCATGTGGACAAGCCGATGCTGTTGTAAAGGGTGAATGATTTGATATAAGAAACGTTCCCCCAAGAGTAGGATACTTTCACTGTCAACATTGTTACTTCTAGAAGAGGGAGGGAGGAAGGGAGGGAGTCTTGCTTTTCAGACCTCAGGAGAGGACACTCAACCAACTTGAACTGAATTGAAATATCTCTGTGTCCTTTGAGGGAGACTCTTAAAACACATATTCCCCCTTCTTTACCGTGGATTCACTTTTCACCTTCTTCAGAATGTGGAAGCCACTTGTGCGGGTGTGGTTTGGCTCTCCAGGGTGTGTGTATAAAATGGCAGCCTTGAGGCTGGATTTTATGCCCTCTTGCCACTATTTCCCTTTGGGGCCTCAGGTTTGTCACTGAACTTAGTTTTCTCTCCCCTTTCCATCTCTAGGTGTTTCTCTTTGAAAGTCACGCTGCGAAACGCAGTGTGTATCGGAAGCCGAGCTGCATTTCCTTCTTCTGGGCCTCGTGAAGTCTGGGCTCTGGACCGTAAATGCCTGGTCCTCAGCGACACTTCCGTCACAGTGAGTTCCCACGGCCCCCATCCTACTAACCTGGCTTCTTATCTGGGTTCTAGTAGAATCTGAACTTGACATTTTTAAAACAATGTATTTATTATTTAAGATCTTTATTAACATGGGCTTGCTGCTTGTTGAACCTTTTGAAAAATCAAATCGTAAACGTCTATTACAAATTAAAAATGAGGTTCTTAGAAATCTCAGTTTGACTAGATACAAAACATTTAAAAACCTCTAAAGATGGGGAGCCTGGGTGGCACAGCAGTTAAGCGTCTGCCTTCGGCTCAGGGCGTGATCCCGGCGTTCTGGGATCGAGCCCCACATCAGGCTCCTCTGCTGGGAGCCTGCTTCTTCCTCTCCCACTCCCCCTGCTTGTGTTCCCTCTCTCGCTGGCTGTCTCTATCTCTGTCGAATAAATAAATAAAATCTTTAAAAAAACAAACAAACAAAAACAAAAAACAAAAAAACACCTCTAAAGATGTATTGAGAAAAACCAGGCTTTAAAAAAAACGAAGCAAAACAAAAAAACAACCAAAACCCCCCCCATGTGTGTCATTCCCATTTAGCAACGTCTTTAGGTGAAAATAATACAGACCCATCCTGCAGAGGTAATGCAGGTCGTGCTGGTTATCTGGTCAGTGGGCAAAAAGCCAGCGCTGAAGGTCTTCAGCTCCACTCTTTTGTTCATTTCTTGTTGCTGGAATTTTATATTCGTTTTTGGTGGATGCCTAAACCAGGTGGCGGGAGAGATGGTAAGCTGGCGTGTCCTCAGCCCGGCCCTGCTCAGCCTGGGAGCCAAGTGTCAGCCCGTGGTTGGCTGCTTTTGTCCCTGTGCCATCTAGCGATTTCACGTTTTCTGGGCATCTGTGTGGGTAACGGAAGTTGTGTGGGTACCGACCTTGAGGTGGCTGCTGACCTTGGGTCTCATCTCCTTGCCTTCTTCACTGCCGTCCTCTCTATGCTGTCTTTGGCGAGCCGAAACCCCTGTGGAATGGTGGTCTGGAACCCCGAGGCATGTTCTGTCTTGGGGGTCTACCTTGCTCTCCTGCACCCTGCTTGTCAGCTCCCCGCCACCCTTCTCCCCGCACGGGAGGGTTGGAAGGCTGTGGTCCACGCTCACAGACTCCCGCAGGCAGGAAGCTGGGGGCCTGCAGGGATTGATGGGGGGGCTGGGCGCTGTTGGCACTGAGCTTGGGGAGCTCTGCCGATCGATCCCCCATTCTTTAACCCCACTCTCACTGTTCTGGTAGTTCTGCTGGTGATGGCGGGGAGGCCCCGGGCGAGGGGGACAGTCCGTGATGCCTACAGCATGCTGTGTTACTGTCTTGCACCGGAGCTCCCCCGGGGCCCGCAGTCCTGGCCGTCCCGGCAGCCTTCTCTCCTTCACCAACGTCCAGTTCAGTGTCTCCACCTCCTACACTGAGAAGGTACTTCCTGGGGTTCTTCCTTATGGCTGTCTGGTGTACAAACACCTCTTCCTTGGTGTCCTTCTTGGTTTTTGCAACCATATTCGTTTCTTACAAGAAACCATTTGACTGTTCCCCAAGCCTTCGCTGCATTGACCTTGACCCAGCAGGCAGGTGCCTTGGACAAGTGAGTCCTCAGCTGCTGCTGCCCGGCGCTTTGCGTTGCCTTGTGGAGGGAGGGCAGGCAGCTGCGGGGTCTGGCCCGGTGGCTCGTCCTCACAGGGACGGTGATGGGGGCGGGTGGCCACAGCTGCAGCCCCTCCTGGGTGTGATGGTAATGAGGCTGGTGGCAGTGGCAGTGGGGCGGTGCGGGGCTCTCTGAGTGTTCTTATTTTAAATTAAAGGGAAAAAATATGCTTATTGTAGAAAACAGTTATAAAATAAACATAAAATGTATGCAAAAGAAAATAGGCATTGCTTGTAATCCCATTACTTAGAAATATGGAATATTAACATCTAGGAGTATAGACATCTATGTATTTATTTGTATATATGCATATGTGTGTGTCAACGTACACCCATATATACATATAGAAAGAAAGAGGAATAAATACAGATGAATGCATATGTATGTGTGTACATATATATTTATATGTGTGTGTATTTTGGTTTATGTAGTTGGGTTTGTTTTTACTTTTTTTTTTTTTTGAAAAGGTGGTTTTATTGAAGCATGGGGTCAGCACCCATGGGCCTAAAGAGCTGCTCTGTGTTTACTTTTATACACAAATGATGTACACACTATGAATACTGGTATGTGATCTGCTTTATGCATTTTAAAGATGTTGATAATAGGGCGCCTGGGTGGCTCGGTTCGTTAAGTGTCTGCCTTCAGCTTGGGTCATGATCCCGGGGTCCTGGGATCAAGCCCCATGTCTGGCTCCCTGCTCAGCAGGGAGTCGGCTTCTCCTTCTACCTCTGCCCCTTCCCCTGCTTGTGCCTCTCTCTCTCAATCTCTCTCAAATAAATAAAATCTTAAAAATAAATAAAAATTTTGATAATATATTGCAAATAGCCCTCCAAATTAATAAACATATTTCTTTTTTAAAAAATATTTATTTATTTTGTTAGAGTGAGAGCAAGAGGGGGGAGGGGCAGAGGGAAAGGGAGAGAGAGAATCCCAACCAGACTCCCTGCTGAGTGAAGAGCCAGATGCAGGCTCCATCCCATGACCCTGAGATTAACACCTCAGCTGAAGTCAAGTGTCGGACGCTTAACCAACTGAGCCACCCAGGCACCAGCTTTTAACTTTCTGCTTTTCTAATGAAGTCGTACATTTTCCTATGTTTTTCTTCTTTTGCACCATGCTTAACACTGTCCTTTGCCCACTTTTTCAAAGACGGTATTTGTTATTTTCCTATTGATTTATAAGATCCATTTATATATATGTAATTTTTTAAAAGTAGGAGCATGGAGCCCAACATGGGACTTGAATTCACAACCCTGAGATAAGTCAGACCTGCGCAGAGAGCAAGAGTCGGACACTTCCCTGAGGGAGACAGGTGTCCCCATAAGATCCCTTTGTTCTTAACAGATATTACTTGCCCAACCTAGTACTTAGCATTGGCTGCCCTTGCTGACATCTCTGTGTTCTTCACGGTCTAAGTACCACTAACAAACTCATTTTGCTCAACTCCATTCAAAAAGATAATGAACTGAGGGGCACCTGGGTGGCACAGCGGTTAAGCGCCTGCCTTTGGCTCAGGGCGTGATCCCGGCGTTCTGGGATCGAGCCCCACATCAGGCTCCTCCGCTATGAGCCTGCTTCTTCCTCTCCCACTCCCCCTGCTTGTGTTCCCTCTCTCGCTGGCTGTCTCTATCTCTGTCAAATAAATAAATAAAATCTTAAAAAAAAAAAAAAAGATAATGAACTGAAAAGCCAGTTATTTCCCCACCATGTTATCCAAAGTATTATCCGTGTTGTTTATTGGGTTCTGCTTCTCCACTGCCACTCAATCAGAAATTTCATTTTCCCCAGCCAGCTAAAGCAAGGTCATTCCTGCCTGTAAAGTTCCAGGGAGGTCGTTCCCATTTCTCAAGTTCTAGCTTAGACATCTCTTCCTCCAGGAAGTTTCTCTGATTTCTCCATCTTTCATTGCCCTCCTTTTACCCTTTCTTTGAACTCTGGAAGAACTTAATGTCTCTCCCACACATTTCATAGTTTAGCTAAATATTCTTTTATATCATTAGTATATATGTGTGTCTATATATGCATGTCTACATGTCTACATACGCATATTTCATTGATTGGTGAAGGATTTCTAATAGTCCTTCTAAATGTTCTTTACAGCCTGGGCAGAAATGACTAGTCATTAATGATTGGCTAATTCACTGATTAAGAAAGACCCTGAGCAATATTCCTGTGCTCGAAAGCAACACTGGAATACATAAGACTATTGATGGTCCCCAACAATGAGGGATTTTCCCCCTGTGTTTTCTTGTGAACCATATATGGTATCCTAGTAAACCTCAGAGCAATATACTCAAAGAAGAGGTTGAATAAGCTCTCCTAATTGCCATCTGGTTGAGCTCCGTGTTGTGTGTGCTTCCCAGGGAAGCGCGTGAACCTGGGTAGCTCTCCGTGTTTGTAATACTTGGGAGGAGGAGCTGTAGAAAGCTTGCCACTTCACCGGTTAGGAGTGTTCGTGGGGCTTAGAGGGGAATTAATAACCCACTAGCAAAACAACCCTTTCTCTTGCTGGTATTGACCCACTCTGGAATGCGAAAGTATAGCAGCTTATTATAATTACGCCTTTGAATCTTGGCTGTTTCCGAGAAGGGATGAGGGGAGGAAGGTCCCATCCTACCACCGAATCAAAGAGGAACATCTGCAGCATTTGGAGGACTGACTTTAGGAGGAGACCCCGGAGATCCCGATCTGAAGCCTGATTCTGCAGATGGGGGGCTCCGAGCAATCTTAACTTTCTCGTTCGTCAGCTTGAGTGCCTACAGTGGGGAAAAGAGTCGATGTGTCTGGTAATTTCCAGAGCTGTGACAGGAGGTATTCTCCCGTAAGAGTAACGAAGCTTCATAATGGTGTCAGTAACTTATTATTTCAGTAGAGTAATTCTGTGGTGAAACTGTTGGGATTATTTGTTTTCAGAGAAGCTCCAAATGCCTGAAGGCTATGATTCTTCCCATGTGGCTGCATGAGGCAAATGTGGGTGCCATCCCACCAGCTCTCGTTTCAGATTCCACAGCGAACAAGCATGGGTCCCTTGTTCCAGACTAGAATCGGTGCTCATGGAGGGGCCAGAATTATTGTTCGGATGGGTAGATTCCACATTCCAGAGAGAGGAAATCCCCTCTTCTTCCTAGAGCCAGCTGCTCTGGATGGCAGCCTGGGCCCCGTGAAGCTCCCGGGCATTGCTCAACGGCCTTGGCCTTGGCCGGAGCCCAGGGGCTGCTGGGGTTGATGGTGTGGATGCCCTGCAGAAGTGCTTTCTTACAGGGGAGACAGAGCAGGGTAGGCCCTGGCTGCATTGGCCCCACTGAAAACTACCGTCTAAAATTTGACCCAAAGGTTATAAGTGGAACATTTCACATACAAATGCAGATTTCCTGCTTCTCTGGAAAGATCAGCCTATCCGACAGCAGCGGCATTGAACTCAGTGTCTGATGACCACACGCTTGTGGGTAGAGTTTGCTCTCCCTTTTGCCTCTGCCCCCACTTAGCCTCTCCAGCACTTGGCATGCCCAGCAGACTACAGACCTGATAAAAGTGGGTTCCCAAGGTCAGGAGGGCTACTGCTGTCCCGCCCCCCAGGCCCCTCTTCAGACAGAGCTGGGAGCAGAGCGCACTGTGTAAAAGAGATGGGGGATTGGTGCGGAAAGTTGTTTCCTGCACTTGCCCCTTCCTCTAGAGAAGCGGGTCGCAGTGAGGATGCTCTGAATTGCCAAGAAGTGAGGATGGAGAGGACTCGGGATTTTCTCTGTTTCATGTGAGTCCTTCGGGAATGGCGTGGACCTGAAGCTTTTCTTCCTAGCCAAGCTCTTCCCAAGGGGAGAAGCAGCACAGCCAGGATGCTAGGGGGTAGGGTGGGGGGGGGGACCCTGGGATCTCACTGGAGCATAGCTTCCAGCACTCCCCGCCTCTATGGGGAGCCCCACTGGTTTTCCAGAACCTCAGTACTCCATCTGCAGAGACAGGAGGAGAGGCAATCCCGGGGCACTTTTGTGCCTCTGTGGCCTGCAACCCCACCCCCCTCCACCCCGTAACCTCCCCACCACCACCCCCTTCTGAGATTCTGAGACTCTTGTTGTTGTCTGTCTGTTGTCTGGTTTGGGTTTTGGTTTTGCACTGGAGATATTTAGCATCTAAACACATCCTGATGCTGTTTTCAGGCAGCCCTTAAGCCTTCTGGATTCTGCTGTTTCCTTGTTTCTTCTGGCTCCCGCGCCCCTTCTGCTAGGTCTTGTTTACCTCCAGGGGGTATTCTTTCTTTTAAGTCAGGATTATGTAACACACTCAGCTCGGTGCGAAGTGTGGCATTCTTTTCCTGGGGCTAGTCAGCTGCAAATCGCACAGAGGTTCTGGTCTTTTGCACATTGTGCTCTGCCTCGAGAAAGCCCCTGTCGGCATCCAGTTGGTATCTACTCCTGCGGGTAAGTGAGTATCGTATCCACCCTTTGAGACACCTGCTTGATGATGGAGAAGGGCCAGGAAGGATGAGGCTGAGGTGGGCAACTGTAAAGAGGGAGAAAGTGCTTCCAGCTTCTAAGCAGCAAAGTACCAATTCGAGAGCCACACCTCGGACTCTGTATGCCACGGAAGCTCCAGGCAGGGGACACAGCCCATGGAGGTCTGAGGAGCAAAGGGCCCCCACTTTCAGAGAGGCAGAACCCAGATTTCTCTTCCTGGAGCAACAGTTCTTAACTGGTTTTGGATCATGGATCTCTCAAGAAACAAGAAAGCTCCGGGCCCCATAGAATCCCAATAGAGACAGATAGGGAGGGAATCAATAGGGATTCTTAGTGCCGTGTGCTGTGTAGACGAGACACGGACACGTTCGAGAAGTTCACAGACTCACTGACACCCAGCCAAAGGCCTGCTGGGAGTCTGGAGCCCAAGAAAAATTTCTGATTGGAACTTTCATTGGAAGACAGCCCAAAGCCCTGATGAGCAAGCAACTCTCCACCCACCCGCCAAGCGGAACCCAGGGGCTGTTTGGGGGATCATGTGGAGAGAACTCCCTTCCTCCCAGCAATATTCAATATTCTAGAATAACAGTATTCGAATACTGGAAAGGCAAAGCCAAGTGTGTCGTTTGCCAGGCACATGGCACCTTCTCTGCTGGCCCTAGACCCTTGTCCTGGAGACAGGAGGCAAAGGCTGAGCCCCAGGGCTGTGGCTTTGTGCAGAGACGATTCAGCAAGGCTGGGAGGACATGATTAGATCCCCCAGGATTTATTAATTAGAAAGTCATTCTGGCAGCACTGACTCTGACTGTGGCCTGTGATAACAGGGGTCCCTTGTGCCCTCGAAGTGGGTGTCTTTGAGCTGATTTATTGCGCAGACTGTGGGGAGTCACTGGCTCCCCTCTGCTAGCAGGGAACAGGAGGCTTCCTGGCGTAAGGTTGGATACATTGCTTTCGCCGTGGCAGGACGCGTTCGTGGACCCAGACCAAATCCCTCGGCAGTGTTACTGGTGGTGGCCTTGGCTCTGAGCTGTCTATCAAGCACCTGGCCAGAGGCGTGGGGCCTGGCCAGCCAGAGCGGGCACTGTGCAAGCAGCAAGAGGGGGGTCCGCAGGCCTAGCCCTGGCCTTTGGGGTTATATTCCCTAACTTACAGACAAGGGACCCAAGATTCAGAGAAGGTGGGGGAATTGATGTTTATGAGGCAAAGGTGTGACTTCTGGGGAGTCCTGGTTTGGGGTCCAAAGGACCCAGATTCAAATCAGAGCCCTGCCACGGGCTTACAGGTTTGCCTCTTTTCATTTTTTAGGACATTCCGAGCCCAAGTTTCCTTATGAAATGTTTAAAATGGGAATAATACAATATGTGGGACTGATATAAAAATTAAATGAGAACACAAGGGAGTTGTTGAATCCTAGTGGAAATCCTGGCTCTCATCTATGGAAACCCTGTGTGCCATGTTGTGTTTTTCCTTTGCTTGTGTACCACTCACGCAGTGACACCTCTTCATAGCCATATTCCATTAACGATGACCCAAAGTGAGGTTGATGGGATATTGACAGGACATTTCCCAGTGTCCTCACACTGAGAAGACCTGCCCTCATTTCTTTTATTCCTATGTTACTTTATTTTTTTTTAAAGATTTTATTTATTTATTCGACAGAGATAGAGACAGCCAGCGAGAGAGGGAACACAAGCAGGGGGAGTGGGAGAGGAAGAAACAGGCTCATAGCGGAGGAGCCTGATGTGGGGCTCGATCCCGTAACGCCGGGATCACGCCCTGAGCCGAAGGCAGACGCTTTAACCGCTGTGCCACCCAGGCGCCCCTATTCCTATGTTACTTTAAATAACATGAACCCAAAGGGTGCTTTCCATTCTCATTCCTTGGGCAAAGCAGTTGGGGCCCATTCCCGGGATCTCCTGGGTTACTCTCAGGTACCAGTTGGTGGATCATTTAATACCAAGGCAGACAGAGCAGAGCTGAGGGTTTCACATTTCCAAAATCAGCATTATTTCTTTGAACTCAGAACCCTCCATGAGAGCCTCTTCCAACCCTGTTCTATGGGTTTCCTGCTATCTATTTTACCTCTCACACACCCACTGGAACTGGCTGAATCCAGCTCCACATCTCGGCTACTTGACTGTACACACATGCTTGTGTCCGACAGGATCCATAGTGCCCAGTGAGGACGCTGTTTCCTCCTGCCGTCCATGGCCTTCCTCACTGGCACAGCACCTTCCCAGAAAGAATTCCTGACACCAAGATATCTCTCCTCCTACAGCTGGAAGGAACCTCTCTCCCTCAGAAACCCCCTAGCACTTGTCTGTGTCTGTCATAGACCACTCATCCCTTTCTACTTTGAAGACCATTCACTCACTCTGATCCACCCGGCTTACCACCTCTTCTCATAGATATCCTTGAAGACAAATTCCCTTGATTCATTCTTGTCACCCCACGATACCAAACACGGTGCCTTTCACATATTTTCAAATGAGTTAGTGAATTAAATAGACAGATTAAAACCTTTAAGTATGGAATAAAATGGTAGAACTAGCTTGAATTATTGAAAAGTTAGAATATATTTGGAGTAATGTAGTCCTATTATTTTCAAGTATATATCTTCAACTAGGCTAATCCAGTCTTTCTTCATCTGTATCTTTAGGGAACCTATTTCAATGAATAATTAAATTGTTATTAATATTCTATCAATTATTTACATGTACTTGGTGCTTCTGAAATAGTTCTCAGGTCTTTGGAAAGAGATTCTTCTCCATATTTTACCATTTCTCCCCTGAAATCTAGTTTTATTAAATTATTGTTCATAACTCATGCATAGATATATTTCAGCCCAATTCCTGTCTGAAGGACCAAAATACATTCTGGGAGAATCACCTGTCCTGGGACATGCTTCATGAAAACAATATATTTTGTCATCTAATAATTTTAGGAACTATTTTATTCTGTTCCTTACTCTTGAAGATTCCCAGCTTCTAGTTCTCCACAGAAATGCTATATTATCAGTAGGCTTCTGCTTTACTTCAGTAGCCATTTCTTGGAGCCTCTAACGGGTGTCCAGAACCCAGGTGAGGTGCTGGGAGTACATGGAGACTAGGAGACTGTCCCTGACCCTGTCCTCAAGACATTACCTGAAAACAAATCATAACAAGGCAGGATGATGAGGGCAGTGGCAATATGGCGGCAGCTCACAGAAATAATCCCCTCTATCATTGGCATCCACCACCCAGAGGGAGGGGGGTCACTTCCCAAGCCCACTTCCCAGCTCTATGCCGCTTCCCCCATGGTGGGGGACAGACAGAGGTCTCCCCTGATGCTCAACTTCACTCTCCACCACCTTCCCCATGCCCATCTCCTGCCACAAGCAAGCTTTAGAGGGTTTCACACCCTCCCCACCCTTTCCACTGGGTGATTTTAGGTTAAATCACATGAAATTGCCGACGGTCAACAATTTGGTGCCTAAAAATAACAATTTCATATGTTTCAACTCAACACTTCTTTCTTCCTTGGCCTCTGTGACCTTCCTTTGGGGCAGGGGCCGAAGAGGAATTTACATAAGAGGAAGCAAAAGGACTGTCCCATTTGGGGCCCTGTCACTGCACCTCTCTCAATCCTTGAGAGGGAATGTTTTCCACAGCTCTGATCTCTGACTTGCAGTTACCTCTAAATACTCAGAGCTCATTCACTCAGAATTACAAGTGGCCACTTCCTAGAGAGACCCCAGGGCACACCCCACCCTCTTTCCTGAGATACAGCCCTGCATATCTCACTTGCAGAGGGGAAAGGCGTGTGAGGGCTGTGTCCCACCTGTAATGGCCCTTCACCGGGGAGCAAGAATGCGCACGGGAGTGTGAATGGACTTGTACGCCCTCACCAACTTCCAGTGACACGGCTGCGGGCCTGCCCCTCATCACCCTGAAGGGCGCCATCTTCCTCTTTGTACGACTCCCTCAGACCAACGACTGTCAGGCTGAGGGCAAATCTCCCTGCAAAGACAGAAAACAGGCACAGAGAAGTAAAACAGCCATCCAACAGAGTGGCCAAGAGCCTCGCTCAAAGCCAAAGTTCAAAAATTATCAGCCTGGATTTTTTAAAAAATGAAAACAGAGAATGAGTTAAAAACCAGCTCTCTTGCTGGTAATGGTCTAATGATCATGTTATCGGGTGTCTGCTGCCCACAATGCGAAGTGTGGGGTCCCGGGGGGACAAAGGGAGTCTGGGATGCCTCACCCTGGGCAGGGGGTGAGGATGAGTTCCATAACCAAGGAGAGAAATCATGTTTGATACATCAGGATGCGTTTTTGGCTTCAATGACCTGAGGAATAAAATATTCCCATATACGTCGTGGTCACATTTTATGCCACGGATGCTTTTTTGAAGATCTTGCATAATTCAAAACAAACTTTCCCATAGCAATAAATGTGAAGTCAGGGGATGTGTTCTAGGAGAGCATAAATCTGTAATTACTATGTTGTCTTTTGGCTTTACCGCTGCGTTTCCCCCCAGCATTATCTGTAATATTTTGCAGAGCCTTTCCCCGTATTAATAGCACGTCAGCGTGCGTGCATGGGTTTTGCTGTGGCATTTTACCACATCTAACTTCCCTTGCACAGATTTCGATGTGGGGGATCTTTTTATCAGCCTCAGCACGAGCACCCCCATTGAGGGATCTATCAGATGACAGCAAATTATACCAGTGAAGATTAATACCAGCAAAATGGTCACCAAGATGCTAACCAAACTCTTTTGATTCATGTAAATAAGAAGGTTCACAGATTACAGGTCTTAAGAAAGGATGGCAGGCATTTCTGTGGCCTGGCACACTGGAAAAATAGAAATGGTTTCCCAGGACCTCTGCCTGGTCTTGAAATTATGCAATTCTTGATGAATTTTTTTTTAATTTTAGAGGATTCATATTACGTTTTTTTAAAGATTTTATTGATTTATTTTTCAGAGAGAGAGAGAGAGGGCACAAGCAGGGGGAGCGGCAGGCAGAGGGAGAAGCTGGCTTCCCACTGAGCAAGGAGCCTGATGTAGGACTTGAACCCAGGACCCTGAGATCATGACCTGAACCGAAGGCAGACGCTTCACTGACTGAGCTGCCCAGGCGCCCCTTGGAGGATTCATATTAATTCTAATGTCGTGTGTTGCATGAGACTGTAAAGTCAATACTGTTTTCTGTCACATGGTTCAGATTGGCTGTGTGTATGTCGTAATAACTAAATGGGGTCCCATGGGCCTGACAACCTAAGGTGAAACTCCCGAGCAGATTGAGGGGAGGTGACGGGGAGGCAGGGGGGTTGCTGCAGGGTAGGCTGGATCCAGGAGACAGCTGGTAGCAGTGAGTGGGCGCGAGTTCTCCAGCCCAACTGTCCTGCCCTGCCTGTGGCTCTTCTCCGCCATCACGGAAATGCAAGGTCACTACAGTCTCTTCTACCCCCACAGGAAAATGCGCCGGGAGGATACTCAGGTAGGTGGATCCCCTGATTAGTTCTAGAGCAGTGGTTGTCCAAGTGCGGTCCCTGAGCAGCAACACCCACCGCACCTGGAGGTCTTGTTGCCATGTAGTTTCTGATCCAGTCCCACTGGGTAGGGCCTGGGCTTCTGCATTCCCGTAAGCTCCCATAAGCCCGTCTGCTTCCATACCTTTTCTCCCACTTACAAGTGCCTAAAATCCACCCTTCCTAGATGGCGAGGGGAAAGGTTCAGCGCAGTCCAAGTGCCGGTATCAGTGATGATTTCCTCCACGGGATGGAACGACTGGTGAGTTGCAAAGAACTCTCCCTTCTGCTGGTGGGCAGGGTGATGAGTGCCCCGACTCTGACCAGGGAGAGAGGACAGAGAAAGGAGTCTGGGGAAGCCAGAATCACTTGGATGATTTGATCGCTCCCAGTAGGACCTGGCGCATCGGCATCAACCTCCAGCTTCCAGCCTCCAGCCTCCAGCCTCCCAGCGTGTCTCAGGTTCCCCGCTGCGTTTGTTATTTAATACGTCTGACTTCATAGAAAGGAGCTTTGTTTAGTGGGGGAAGGGGAGTAATTGAGGCATCGAGGTATATGATATAGACCTTGCCCTCCGGGAACGTGATGCAATTTTTAACTGTTTCCAGAACAAGACTTAAGCAGCCCAACGCCGTGCAGGAACCCCTGGGATTCGTTTCCAAGTTTCTGAAGTACTTTTTTATTCTGGATAGAGACGCTGAAAATCCTGGGGGAACATGCTCGGCTTCTGCAGAAGCCACAGGCCCGTTACGTGTCGGAATACATTCAGCTTCTTGGGGACATGACATGACAACGAATTTTCACATAAAATTTGTCTTGGTGAGCACACACAGGCCAGCGGGCAATACGCAATCGCTGTGCGTGGGATTACTGAGATTTCTTTTTCTTCCTTAAACATTCCTTTTCCTGTGGTTTTAATGATGCTTCTACAATAAGACATTCATTTTAGGAGGCCAAAGCGTCTCTGAACTGTTTCTATTGTGCATTGTATTGGTAGGGAGAGAATAAGCTCATTATTCTCGTACAGTCAGGAGAGTGGGAAGTGATTAAACCTTTTGATAAGAAGATAAATGATAGGAAATCCCTGTGAAAGCCCGCACGGCCCGAGTCAGGGTTTCCACACTGAGCTAACACAAAGCCTTCCTTCTGTGCGGGGCGCCCTGGGCAGCCTCATCCTTCCAGCTGTGGTCCCACATTGGCTGTGACGCTCTAAAAGACCCACACCTGGGGCAGCAGTGTTTCCTGAGAGCAGGACCCCAGGCGTGGCCAGGCCCCCGGTTCTGTGCGCCTGTGATATACCTCTGTTCAGTGCATGCGTCCCTGGTGCTTTATGCTTCCAGATGCCCCAAACTGGGTCTCGCTGGTACCGTCTAGCACGCGCGAGCTCTTGAAAATAGCTGTCAGATGGGTGGACTGGACAGACAGATGGATGCACAGGTGGAAGTTTATCTAGCTTGAAAGAGGCCATCATTGAGTGCGTGGCCCTACGTCAGACTTCTGTACGGACAGGTCATTGACAGACCCATTGATAGCGTAAGTCACTCACCACTCGGAGGTGTAAACTTTTCCTTGGGGGAAGTCAAGGGAAGCCCACCGTTCTCAGGAGTTTTGTGGGCACACAATGACTTACTTCAAAAAAATGCACTGATCGGGGCACCGGGGTGGCTCAGTCAGTTCAGCGTCCGACTCTTCATCTCAGCTCGGGTCTTCATGTCGGGGTTGTGAGTTGAAGCCTCCGTTGACCTCCACCCTGGGCATGGAGCCTACTTTAAAGAAATAATACATAAAAGTAAATAAATAATAAGCCAAAATACAATAAAATACAATACAATAAAATACAAATGCATTGACCATGGACAATTTGCCCACATCAGACACCGTAATGCACGTTCTGTGCACCTGGCCCTCTAGCTCCCAACTTTCTCTCCCTCCCTCCCGGGTCCTGGCAGAGCAGGTCTGCACTTCTTCCAATCTGGGGGCTGAGTAGGAGCCGGGGGTCAGTAGGAGATGATAGAAATACTGATCTGCTCGTATCCGAGCCCACCTCCCCACTGTTTCTGCGCCTCTGCGTTTCAAGTAAAGTCCGACATCCTTAGTGTGAGTGGCCAGCCCACGACCAGCATGAAGCTGCTCATGTCATTGAAACTTCTGAAGTTTTGTGGAGCAGGGATACGATTTTTAAAAATTGAATTGGCATTTCTCTGGAGGGGGAAGAAAAAAAGCTTCCCCTTTTTTTATGTACAAGTAAATAAATCAAACCAAAAAAAAAACAAAAACAAAAACCCAAAAAACCAAAAAACACCAAACTTCACTTTTGTCACCCTATTTATGCTGTTATTCTCTTGTCTGACAAATGAGCAACTTTGTCACTTCCACGAGCCGTATTCAGCTCTGTGCTTTTGGAATTAATTGTGGCAGGTTGACGGAACTCCAGAGAACGTCCAAGAATACATCTGACTCTCTTGCGCACTCATGCTTACGTCTCGCTCCTGTGAAAGCAATGGTTCTCTGTAATCCTGAATCAGGAGTTTATCAAATTAGAGCTTTCTCTCATGTCAGACTAAATTAGAGCACCAATTATTATCTTGAACAATACTAATAAAATGAGGCCAATGATTCCATTTGCTGTCTGTATATGAAATGATTTTGTTTACACGGGTTTATTTTTAGCCAGTCCTTTACCTAGGCATGCAGGATAAATTGAATTTCTAGATGGCAAACTTCCCCTATTCATCCTGGATGAGAAACTATAAAAAGAGGGACATAGCAATAAATGAAAATCTTTGGTTTAGGAATCGAAAGATGTACGTTTGAATCCTGGCCTCGCTATTTACTTATAGGCTCTGTGTCCAGAGTGGTCACCTCTTGCTTTTGCGTGCGTGTCAGCCACAACCCTGTCTTCAAGGAACAGCAGCTCTTTCCCGCTCACGCACCATGCTGTCCCTGGGGCTGATCCCGCAGCCCTGCCCTAGGCAGTATGTGGGCAAGGCCAGGGCATTCAGAGTCATGATGATTAGCTCAAGACTGCACGTGCCGTTTAAGCCAGGTCAATGAAATTCAAGCTGCAACTTTTACTGAAACCTACTGAGTCTCTTTTCATTTTTGCTGGGGTTCCTCAGTTGATAGACGACAAGGCTAGAGCCTCTAGTGGTTATTTGCCACGCAGAGGAAAGCGAATGCATTGCCAAGAAGTGGAGAAAGATGTATTGGGAAAACATGAATTGAACACCTGGATACAGCCATACCTGCACGAATAATGCCTGGACTTTTCAGATACTTGAGCTAGTAAATGTTCCCTCCCCCTTTGTCTTTTTATTTTCCCTTCTTTCTGCCTGTCCTTCCCTCCTTCTTTCTTCCCTCCCTCCCTCCCTCCTTCCCACCTTCCCTTCCTCCCTCCCTCTCTCCCTTCCTTCCTTCCTTCCTTCCTTCCTTCCTTCCTTCCTTCCTTCCTTCCATTTCTGACTTGGTTTGTTCTTTGCACCAAAAGAACAGTCACCTCTGTGGGCTTTAGTATATAATTGATGAAGGAAAATGAAATGCGATTCCTTTTATCGAACAGTATTTATGACTCAAATAGGCATTTTAGAGGCAATGGAGCACTTTTGGAAGTGCATTCACTCTGCCTCACACACGAAATATTCAGGGACCGAAAAGAGGCAGCGCATCTTCAAATCTTTCCAAGCTCTGCATCCCAGGAGCGGTGGCCTTGCGGTCATCAGGAACCACTTCTGACGTCCAGCGGGGCTGGTGAATGGACCGACTGCTCTGACCAGGTGAGACCTGTTCCAGAGAGAGCAAGCTCAGTCCTCGCTGGTGCACTGCAGTCCCCAAAAAGCGGGTACTGGCCTACTGAATGAGCTGAACGCTGGGGGGATACAGGTACAAAACAGTTTTACTTGTTCTCACTCTTGACCCCTCAAATCCCTTTTGGGGACCACTTTTTGCCCACCTGTGGGATGAACACTTGGACATACTCCATGACTTGTCCTGTCATTTACAGACAATGAAACGTCTTCCAGTCACTCCAAGTTTTAGGAATACTTTCATTTTCATAATTAAAATACACAGTGTGCTGTAACAATGAAACTCAAACTTACCTCAAAAGTGACATCTTTCCCCTCCTCCCAGCTTGGGTCTGATGGGCAGGGGAGGGAGGATGCTGGCTTCTTCCCTGGTCTCCCCCTGCCTGGTCCATCCTTCCTCCTCCTCTTCCTCACTTTGTGGGACTGCTGGTGGCTCCTCAGGGGCTTGGAGATGGTGGTGGGAGGAGAGGTAGGGTGGGAAAGTAAGATTTGGCTGGCATCCTGCCCCACGTTGCTGCCTCCTGTTTCGACGGGTTCCCCCCAGGTGCCTTTCTGTTGTTTTTTTGTGGGTGACATTCTCTTCTGGGGAGGCTTCATCTGCAACCGGTGGTCATTACCTTCTTTCCTTCAGGCTCTGACCATACAGCAATCTGCTGGCCCTGTGAGGTCCCATTTCCCTCCAGGTGTCCCAAAGGGGTCGGGTCTGCCAAGCCCCTTCCCTTCCTGGGGTCCCATGTTGAATCCGTGGGACACTGCCGTTGTGGACATGCAGGCGGCCCCCTCTCCTTCTCTGCTCTGCCACCAGGCCCCCTGGCAAGCCTCTGCCTCTGGACTTCTCGAGGTGTGAGTCTGACCCGGCCTCTGTCCCCAGCATAACCCCAGGGGACACGGGTCAGACCCTCCAAGGGATTTTTTGGAAGCCTGCCTCAGCTGGATTGAAAACAGGCAAGTCTTACCTCTCTTTCTCGACCCCAGAGTAGGCGGGAGGACCTGTGGGGCTCCACATGCCCTCGCCTGTCTTTAAAGAAAGTCTGGAAGCTTCCAAACCTCAACCCTTTGGGACCCCCCAGGCAGACTTTGGCAAGAGGACAAATCTTCACGGTGGTCTGCCTGCCCAAGTGGTCTGGCACCCTACTTTGGATTGGGGCTTTCTTGGCTCCTGGTTTCACTGATATTCTCAGCTTCTAGAGCTTCGACCAAGACGGAGTCATACCCAGTCCCATTTTAGCATCCTACTCCCTGCCTCGGGGTCCCTGTCAGAATTTTCTGGCCCGATTTCTCACGGCAAGTGGGATCTTCTTGGTAGAGGGGTCTCCTGTCCCATCTTTGGGATCCCCCCACCCCCCCGCCAAGCACCTGTCTGTCCAGGAGCCACTAGGTGGGAACCACACACTGGCCCCAGGAGTGACAGTCGCTTACCTTTCCAGGGAGCGTTCACTCAAGGCACCTTGCTGCTGCGCTCACTTGGGAGGATTTCGATCACACGCGATGGGACCCGCAGCCGCTCTTCCAGGTAACTGCCATCATTATTTAGATTCCGCCATGAATTACTGGTCTGGACACCTTTGTGAGTTAGACTCCGAAAAGGAGACCCCGAGAGGTTAAGTAGCTCCCCTGAGGTCACGTGGCAGAACCGTGGCAAGAACTCAGAGTATGACCACCTGTCCATTACTCTGGCCTCGAGACCTCACAAGCTCCTTCCTCGAGCTCATTATCATCCGTCCAGATCCCTCCTCCCGTTTTGCACCCAGCCGCCGAGATGTCTGCAGATTCCTATTAAACAGAATGCAGACATTTCCAGAATTCATTTCCATTTCCAGCTCTGAGGAGGTGTTCACTTCAGAGGACTCCGATGATCATTTTTCCTCCAGCAGCAATAATTGTTTTGAAGAACTTGACACACATTTCACTGGGGCTCAGTGCTACTGAGTGGGCAGGGAGCAGTGAGGGACAGAATTCCAAGAGCCAGATTTGCATTGCGCGGTGCCCTGAGAGGGAGCCCAACACCCTGCTCCCATTAACAATAATGATAGGTGTGCGCTAAGCTCTTCTTCGTTGCCAGAAATACATTTCATCCTTTGGGGATCTCTTCTGATCCTGGGCCCTTCTGTGCGCACAGCCTCCACAGCATTTGCTCTGTAATTTATAAAAGATGTGTGTTGCAGCTGGGTGCCTCAGAAAATTTAAAATAATTTAAAAGCATTCAACACCATCTTTAAATTAAAGCTCCCCAAATCCCTTGCCTGACGAGTATAATTAAACTCAGACCCACACAGGTGAGTCTTTCAGTGCATCCTAGGGATCAGATGGCCCGGGCTGGGGCTGAGGCGGGAGCAGTTCCACGGATGGGAGGGAGGGACTCTTCACCCGGAAGGCAGCACAGGCCTGCTCAGGGCAGATCGCGGAGTTTGTCAATAAAGCTTGGGCGAGCACCATTATGCCAAGATGTTCTCCGTGCTTCGGACATCGTCTTATTTATCTTACTCCACTCATCGAGGAGGATGGCTTTTGCTGCCCATTTAACACCCCGGCCAGGGGCTCCTGGGTGGCTCAGATTGTTAAGTATCTGCCTTCGGCTCAGGTCAGGATCCCGGGGTCCTGGGATCGAGTCCCACATCGGGCTCCTGGCTCAGTGGGGCGTCTGCTTCTCCCTCTCCCTCTGCCTCTCCCCCTGCTCATGCTGTCTCTCTCTCTGTATCTGTCTCAAATAAATAAATAAAATCCTTAAAAAAAATCGTTAACGCCCCGGCCAGCAAGGTCAGGGCTGGCCTGACCTTGGGGTCCTCAGCGGGGTTATGTACAGAGTACTTGAGGTCGGGACCAGAATCACCCGCTGAAACAGTAACAATGACATTGCCCACTTAACCATAGATTTCTGTTTTCTAGCCAGTGATTTTTAAACCTGAGTCCCTAGAACTTCGGGCACCGTGAAAAGCAGCAGTTTTGGAAGGAGAGGGACCCAGGTTTGAAGCGTGGGCCTCCTACCCCCTGGTGAGTGGCGTCCGCAAGTCATGCTACCTTTCAGCTTAGCTTGCTCATCGGTAAGGGGTAAGGGGATCACAGTGTTCGCTCCGCGGGGCCTGTCTTGACCGTGAAACAAAGCTGGACACTGCTTTATGTTGCCAGGGTTTGCCTACCTCCGTGGTGTTGGCTGGCTGGGTAGGTCCCCAAGGTGCTGGGTTGTTGGCACATTTCCCCAGGCTAGCCGACCATCCCAGCCTGCCTCTGATTCCCAAATCCAAAAGCAAGGGCGCATCCATAGGCTCCCAGGCAAATACGTCCTTGTGCTCCAAGGTCCTTGGAGTTGAGATTCTAGAGAAACAAAATCACCTTATTTGTGTATGTATGTATGTATTTATTTAAATTTTTAAAGATTTTATTCACTTGTTCATTTGACAGAGGGAGAGAGCACAAGCAGGGGGAGTGGCAGAGGGAGAGGGAAAAGCAGACTCGCTGCTGAGCAGGGAGCCCCACGCAGGGCTCGATCCCAGGACCCTGGGACCATGACCTGAGCCAAAGGCAGATGCTTAACCAACTGAGCCACCCAGGATTTCCTATTTATTTATTTTGTAAAAGACTTCTATTTTTGAGTAATCTCTGTACCCAACGTGGGGCTTGAACTCACAACCCCAAGAACAAGAGTCACATGCCCTACCGACTGAGCCATCAGTCAAATTAGGTTACAGAGAAAAAGATGACCTTAGGGTCTGAATGATCCAGAGAATGGCTTTAACCATGCGCCTGGTGGGACTGGAGGCCTCCACTCCAGGGTCTCCTAGAGGTGCACAAATAGATATATTACCATTTTATATATATATTATAGATAACAATTAATACTACTATGTATCATAATTTATTATATAATACATATTTATATTTTTATAACATTATATAATTATATTTAATAATATCATACAGTATATTTATATAGAAGTATATAAATTTCATTAAACATTTTCATATTGATTACATATTGAAATGAAAATATTTTGGATAGAATTAATATATTTGTTAAAATTAATTTTATTGGCTTCTTTCCAATTTTTTTGTAGTGCGGCTTCTAGAAAATTAAAAATCACGTATGTTGCTTCTGTAACGTCTATACCACCCTGGAGGTGGCATTTGTTTCTTGCAAGTGGTAGTTGCACAGCAGGATCCTCTCAAGCGAGGTGTTTTATTCTCTGGATCCATGTGTCATTGCTCTGAAGCCTGAGAACCCAAACCCCAGGGCGTCCACAGCTCAGAAGGACTGGATCTGGAAAGTGTTCCTGGGTCCTCCATGGCCCAAAGGCCCCAGCAGTGGGGTTAGAAGCGACCTTCAACCTACAAAGCAGTTCATCACCTCCTGTTTCCCGGCCTTTCCTCTCCTCCTACTGCCAGTGGGGAGCCTCTCCAGATTTCCTGTGAAATCCCGGAGAGTAAGGGGATCAAACTGGCCTTGCTAACGCGTCTTCTCCCTCAGCTCTCTTTGTGGATTCCAGCAGCTCCCAGCCCTTGTTGGGACTCTGGACAGAGCACAGAGCTGGAGGCCCGGGTGAGACATTCACAGAGTGACAGGAAAACCTGCTGCTGGGGAGAGAGAGCCCTTGTGATGGGCTGAGTTTTGTTCCCCCTCCAAATCTGCATCTTGACGTCCTCAGAATGTGGACAGAGGGCTTTTAAAGAAGTGATTAAATTAAAATGAGGTCATGAGCTGGGCCCCAATCCAACAGGACCGGTGACTTTATAAAAAGAGGAGATGAGACCACAGACACACACAGAGGGAATAACAGGTAGAAGACAGCCATTCACAAGCCAAGGAGAGAGGCCTCCAAACATACCAACGCTGCCGACATTTTGATCTCAGATTTGTAGTTTCTGGAATCGTGAGGAAATAAATTTCTGTTTTTCAAGGTACCCAGTCTGTGGTACTTTTTTGTGGCCGCCCCACCGATCTAATACAGCCCCCAGAGATGGACTTGCCCTGGGCCCAGTGTTTCTGCCTGCTCAGCCTGCCTGGGCTGCCATCTTGTGACTGGTGAAGGCAGCCCAGGGAAATTGCATGACGGGAAGTCAGTCACCCAGCTGTTCCCTCCTCTCCGAAGCCGTGGCTGGAAGCACAGGCCAGGCTGGGAGATGCCCCCCTTACGCCCGCTGTGTTGCCGCTTCAGCCAGTGGCTCCTTTCTGCTCTGTTAGCTCCAGGAGGACAAGGTCTCATTTCCACACCTGCTGTTTACACTCTTCTTCCCTCCTGAGTTGGCAGCAAGAATCCACGGACTTGCCCTGGCTTCTCAGCAGCTGAGAGGCAGCCATTTTTGTTTTGAAAGTCACAGGCCGGGGCCACATAAGAACCACCAGCTCTTTGTGGAACAGGCCCCGGAAGAGCAGGTGGCAAGGACACCAAGGGCCAAGAGACGGCTTAAGTCGTCATCCGAGGCCTTGAAACTTTTCAAGTGACTCAGCAAAGCTGTGTACACAAAACTTTATCAATTATGCATCATAAATAAGTCATTTAAATGCACAACGTACTAATTGAATATTACTCTAATTCATAGCAATATGGAGTAATTACGAACCCCACCCCATCCTTCTTCGAAATGCAGAGGCCAGCAGAATGGACTGCCCTTGAGCGGCCTTGCAGTTGGGGAAAGATGCCCAGAGTATATTAATAGGAGGCGGTGGATAGATGAGGATCGCGGGGGCTCTTTCATGCATTTCTCGATCTGTCTTTGCCCATCCTCTCTGATGGCAGAAATCTAGATGCAGCAACCCTTGTCCCTCTTCTCTGCTGGCCTCTTGAGTCCAAGGAAGCTGCCAGCTCTTTGGCTCTTAACAGCATGTGACGGACACCCCTCACCACCAGCGCTGGCCTCTGAAGGGCACGCCTGGGCCTGGGACCCAGCGCCATCCTCCAGAAGGGCTCCACCTTCATCTCCAAAACCTGGGGCGCATCCAGAACCAAGAGCCTTGGGTTGTCCTGACATGTTCCAGGTGTCTCGTCAGATTGAAAGAAAACTTTGTAAAAGAAGTAAGAGGACAGAGGAATTGAGTTTTTCACAAGGGAGCACTGAGACTCTTATAGTTAGATTCACTTTCAGCGGTCATCCCCAAGGGGTGAGATCACCGGTTACCTTTCAGTCCTCTGCTCCAGTTTTTGGTCTTGGCATATATTCATTTTCTAATAATAATTAAAGAGACCAAGCCTGCAAACATCTCCTTTCTATCCTTGAATCAGATGCCCCGCATCATGGCTGTAGCTGACCCAGCCATCCAGACCGCACAGAGTCCGGGTGGCGTCCAAGCCATGTGACCAGCCAACAGCCCAGCTCATCACTTGGAGTCTGGTTGCCGAACAGGCCTGCGGGCTGGAGAGAGCGCCCATAGGAGGGAGAATCCAAAATGTATCTTCTGGCAAATGAGAGGCCCCTGGGAAGAGCAGGCTGGGAAGCACAGCCTTGGCCACCAGTCTCAGCCCCGATTTCTCTGCTTTGCCTGACCTGTCTGTCTCACTCCATGAGGTCTATTCCTCAAGGCCAGATGGTGTCAAGAAGCTGGTTTCCCTGAGAGCACAGCAAAGCGTTCCTGTCTCTAAGGGGAGGGTAGCTGCAGCTTTCTCCCTGCAAAGACCACAGCCAAGCACCCCGCCGTCCTTGCACCCCCACCCCGCCCCCTCCTGGCAGCCACCAACTGCCATTCCTCCCATGGTCTTGTACATTTGAGGAGGGAAGGAGGAGGGAACGAAGAATGAACAGTCACCATTTGCCGACCGTGAGCCAAGAGCTCTACATAAAATAACCTAATTCAGTTGTCACAAGAACTCGGGGAGATTGGTGTGCTACTCTCCTGTTACCGATGGGGAAACTAGAGCCAAAAATAGTAGAAATAAGTCAACTAACCTCATGCAGCTGGTGAATGAGACAGTCGAGATCTGAATCCTGGTTTTCTGACTTTGACGTTCAGGCTGTGGCTTTACTTCCGGGGCATCCCTGGGGGTGACAACTAGTTCTAAGACTCCACGTCTGTTATTTTTTTCTAGGATGTACTTCTGTGATCTGAGAGGCTCTTTTGCCTGGCTTTGCAATAGGTGAAGATCTAGAAACATAGATATGTATGGTCCCTGGAGCGTTGTCCTGTAAGGGGAGCTGCACGGTGCCCACACTTGGGCTAGCGAACTGTGGCTAAAACGGGTCACGTGGCTTTGCCATCCTTCCTGCGACTAGACAGGGACCTCCCTCAGGGACCTCCCTGAGCGCGGAAAGCGTCATCCCCCCTGCACCGACCCACCACTCCAGGCATGATGACCAAGTAATATTCCATTGTATACATACACCACATCTTCTTCATCCACTCATCATCGACGGACACTTGGGCTGCTTCCATATCTTGGCCATTGTAAACCATGCTGCAATAAGATGAGCTTTTATTCTCTGCCCTGCTGTGGCGTCTACACGGGATGTGTGTGTTAGAATCACATAAAATGTACGTCACCGCTGTGCTGTGTTTAATAATGTGGCTTGTTGTTCTTTCAGCAGAGTTTAGGAAGTTCTCGTAAGTCCAGCTGCTTAGGTATGATTTTTGCATAGCCACCTGTGACATTTCTGGATTCTGCTGGGGGTGGGTGAGAGAGGAAGGCAAGGAAAGGAAAACTGGATACTCTGAAGAGATGCGGTCCAGAGAAACAGACCCCTTTGAAGACGTTCGAGCCATCACTGAGGGCAGAGTTTACCAAATCCCCTTCCTTTCTCCACCATCTCTATGATTTGTGTCATTACGATAGATCACTGAGCCATTGTTTATTTAATATTTTAATTTTACTTGGTGAACTTTTTAAGTAATTTGGCCTCATCTCAGGCAATAATATCCGTGAAACGGCATACCGGTTGTATCTTTTTCCGAAACACCCTTAGATTAGAACGTGACAATTTAAATAAAAAGTATTTGTCAGGGTGCCTGGCTGGCTCCGTCGGTGGAGTGTGCGACTCTTGATCTTGGGGTTGTGAGTTTGAGCCCCATGCTGGGTGTAGAGATTACTTAAAAATAACATCTTAAAAAAGAAAAACGCATTTCTGTAGCACGTATAAATCATGTGGAGTGCCATACTTCGGTAAAAAAGGCCACGGGGACGGAGAGCTGTCATCTTCTTCTGCATGGCGCTCTCTGTACTGAGAGCTCTGAGAGCTGCAGCCTGCCAGCTCCCACCGCCACTGGTGTTGGTCGGGAAGGACAGTGGCAGTGTGGACAGGCCCCAAGGTACACCTGGGTGGCACTTCCCCTCTGTGATGGGACCAGCGTTTCGTAACACAGACGAGCTCGGCTGCTGCTTGATGAATAGTCCCCGTATTTTCAGAGCTGCAAAGTAGGATACACCGTTTGGTCCCAAGAGAGGATCTTTAGAACTGAGACAGTGCCGGAAAATACAGGGAGTAAGCTTGTTGTCCTCAGAGTTTCTAGGGGAGGGGGTGGGGCTCTTCTCCTGCCCCATCCAGGGCCTGGGGACAGCTTGTGCCCTTTGCTGCCTCGCTGGGTCTTATGAGCTGGCTTTAAAGGAGCTAGACAGTTTCACAGACTTTAATTCCCTGTATCTTATTACTTAATGCCCTGAGGGTCTTTCAGAAGCATGCACTGCTGTGGTCAAAACTAACTGGAAAGAGAAAGAGAGAGGAGAGACAGAGAGGAAGCAGCTGAGTCGAGGGGTGGGGACCAGGGGGCTCACCCCTGAGAAGGAAAATAATGTGAAAGCCCAGGAGTTCCCCAGGCTCTCCCCCAGGAGAGAAGGGGGACAGCAGAGAAAAATAAAAGCGCCCCCACTGGGGGCAAGGAGAGGGGGTCTTTGGAATCTTTACAGAGTGAATGATTTACCTGTGGTTTTCCTCCTTCACTCACTGCAGGGCATTTCCCTTGTATGCATTGGGCACTTAGGACTCCTGATTGCAAGGGACAGAAGAGCCAGCTCCCATAGTCCTCAGCACACACCGAAGGCCCTGACTCCCGTAGGCTGCAATGCGCTGGGTAGCACTGGTTTCAGGCACGGCTGGGCGTGAACCTCAGCGTGTTCAGGACTCATTTCCTCTTCACTTTGCAGGTCTGTTTCTTTTTTTATCTTTGAGTGGGCTTCTGTCTTGACTTTAGATGGTTCTAGAATGGTGGCAGTACCCCCGTCTCTGGCTTCCAGGACATATTCAGCCACCACTCACTGGCCTTCAGCTTTTTGGCAGATTCAGTGTAGCAGGAAAGGTCAAGGCCATTTCCACCAAGTTCGGACCTCGCTCTGAATTGCAAGGGAGACAAACCGAAGGGCAATGACCAGGCATTGAACTTGGTTCAGAAAGATCTCTCTGGTGGTGTCTGCATCCGATGTGCAAGATAATGTATGGATTGCCATCACCAAGTTGGGACCTGCCCTACCAGTCTTCTCCATTAAAGTGATGGGGAAAATATTTTTTTAAAGACAGCAGTACACCTGTCCTTGGCAGTGATGGAGACCTTCAGAGACGCCCTCCAGGCCAGACACACTGTGGCCAAGCAGGGGCCTGGTAAACCCTTGTCTCTTCATGTGGTCTCTTCCACTGGCTTCTCCTCTCCAGCTCCCTGCCTTAATGCGTTTCCTCTTCAGACTTTCTGCTTGTGTTCCCTAATTTAGCTGACAGCATAACCCAAAGATACGGGCCACATAGGAAGCCAGAGGGACTTGGTGTGGAATTTCCTGACCAAGAATACAGAATAACTCCAATTTATCGCTAGACGCTGACATTTGTTTCCTCTTAGAACCTTTAAAATAAAATCGATATTCTTCATGTATCTCTCTGGAGGAAGGGTCTCAGACAACCTCACAGGGTCACCTTTTGCCCTGAGAGGTGATCAAGTCTCCGTCCATCCTAGGTGGCTGCTCCTTGCCCCTGCCCCCGCCCGCCTGGCTCCACTGGGGGCTGCTCTTAGCACCCACCTCCTCTCCCTTGAACGTGGGCCAGATGCTGACTTCGCCAGGAGAACCATGGCTTTGCTGCCATTTACCTTGGAAACAGACAAATTAAAGCGGATTTGAATCTCTCTGATTTACCAAGAGCTTTCACTTTTCATCCTCAGTCTCCTCGAATTACTGGATACATTTCACGAGGAAGGCAGAAATTATGTGTTCCTAGTTATTGTTGTATTCCCCCCCACCACCCCCAAGCACAATGACTGAAAACTCCAACAACTGTCTTTTGAATTATGAGGGTTTGTGATTTGGGCTGTGCTCTGTCAGGGAAGGCTCATCTTGGCTCCAGGAAAGGTAAGCAGAGGCAACTGGACAGGTGGGCTTCTCCAGGGGCTATTTGGATTTCCTTAGAGCATGGTGGCTGGGTTCTAAGAGCAAGAAGGCCGAGACAAGAGGTGAAAATTTGCAGTTTTTATAAGACCTGGGTCTGGACACTGGCACAGCAGAATTTGTATCAAATCCTCTTGGTCAGCTGTCACAAAGCGTGTGCAAAGACCTTTCAGTGGGGGGAGTCGTGAAGAATTTGGGGGCCATGGGTTTTTTTTTAAAGATTTACTTATTTATTTTAGAGCGAGAGCATGCGTACTCGGGTGCTCATGAGCAGGGGGAGGAACAGAAGGGGAGGGGGTGGAAGGGGAAAGAATCCAAGCAGACTCTGAGCTGAGCATGGAGCCCAATGTGGGCCTCGATCTCATGACCCTGAGATCATGACCTGAGCTGAAACCAAGAGTCCAACGCTCAACGGACCAATCCATCCAGGTGCCCCCGGGAGGGTGGGGTATGTTTTAAAATTGCCAAACTGAGATGAGAACACTGAAGCTCTAAGAAGTTTCGTGACTTGTGTGAGATCACTTCAGTAGACACATTTCAAGGGGCCCATCTAATTTATTACCACCTTCTTGGAGATTTGCTCTTTATCCGCGGGGTGGTCCCCGAAGCCCTGTTCATACTCTGGAACTAGGTACCTACCATAGGATTTCCACGGTCTGTGTCACTAGGGCCCCTGGAGTTTTGCAATGCCGCTGGGTGAGAGCCCCGCTGTGACTTGCTCCCAGGAGTTCGGAATGTGTTTGCATACAGCCTGGGACTGTGATAGGCTGGGGTTCACGCTCCTGAAGTACTGTGCTGAGGTCAGGGGATCTGGGGTAGAGAGCCGGGGGCACCGCTGTTACATGGTGGATGTAGGGGAAGTTATTTCTTTTCCCTGGGCGTCAGTCTCCAGTAAATAAGGAAGGTGAATGATGTTACTAATCGGCGTTCTTGTAGTTCAAGACAGGGCTGGAATGTCCAAACCTGGTCTCCTAAAGCGCTTTCGATGTCTTGTCTCCTGGTATTTTGATTCCTGTCTTAGCACTGCCAAAGATTGAGAATGGGTAGAAGGTGGCTCAGTTTGTGATTGACTCACGTTCTGAAGCCACTGATTGTCTACTTCTGTGTAGGACGGCTGAGGCTGAGCTCCGGAGAGCCCTGAGATACCCTGGGCAATGGGTCAACGGGGCAATGGAAAGTTCCACAGGGCCAGTCTTAACTCACAGGGCTGCTGTGTGGGCCAAAGGAAATCATGGCCGCAGAGGAACTTAACAACTATGGGACCCTTCATGACATTGTTTTTGCTCTCATTGCTATATGCCTGTGGTTTTCAAGTGTGATGACTTTGCCCCCAGGGGACAACTGGCGATGTCTGGAGACATTTTTGGTCTTCACAAGTGGGGAGGGGGTGCTGCTTGACATCTCGTGGGCAGAGGCCAGGGATGCTGCTACACATTCTATAATGCACAGAGCACCCCTGAACCCTCCCCAGTAAAGAATCATCCAGCCCAGAATACCACTAGTATCGCGGTTGAGAAATCCTGCTCTACTGTATCACCCGAGGGAAGATCTGAGTTTACAATTTACACTGAATCAAAGTTTAGGTGCTGGCTTGAGTTTGCACTACTGGGCATTTCTTTCTGGGTCATACTTTGTCATCTTGCTGACAGCTGAATTCTCCCCACATCTTGTGTTAATTTCATGAGTCCGTACCTCCTTGCCCGGGAGACCCGCACACGACCGCGCGTGGGCTCCCGGTCACCTCGTTCTAGTAAACGTGCTGTGTCTGTTCTGTCCCGTGTCAGCTCATGTGGGACACTTATGCTCCGTCTCAGTTTCCCCTTTAGTGTGAGTGTGCACATACACATCCCACGGCCACTAGATAGCTCATGTGTGCACACAGTACAGGATTGTGTGTTTGTGTGCGTGTCAGAGGGGCCTACGACGGAGTAGGAGATCTCTAATGCAACAATATCCCCATTCCTCAGTGTTGCACCTGCCGTGCTAATGCACCACGTGTAACCATAAGCGTTGTAACGATGGGTGTCTGAAGAGTGGAGAGTGAGCCGATGTCATTATGGATGGCTATGAGACAATGCTATTTTAAAAATGGAATGTTCTGAAAAAAAAAAAGTGCCAAGGAAAGTATTTTTCGAAATGTTTTGGACCTTAACCTTCAGAAAAACAATCTGATATCACAGCCCTGTATACCTATCAATACACATAATTCAAACTAAAGTTTCGTGTAAAAAATACCCTTCTTACATGCAATGCTCTTGGGTATTTTCTTTTCTATTTTATTTATGCTGCCGTCCACTAAATTCATTCCATGACTTACCAATGACTCTGACCCGCAGTTTGAAAATAGTGATGGGGGGGCCGGAGGTGGTGCCTGGGTGGCTCAGTTGGTTAAGCGTCTGCCTTCAGCTCAGGTCATGATCCCTGGGTCCTGGGATCGAGTCCCCCATCGGGGCTCTCTGCTCAGCAGGAAGTCTGCTTCTCTCTCTGCCTCTGCTTCTCCCCCACTTGTGCTGTGTCTCTGTCTTGCTCACTCTCTCTCTCAATTAAATGGAATCTTAAAAAAAAAAGGAAAGAAAGGAAGAAAACAGTGATGGTGAGGTGGAAGCCCTAGGGTAGAAGTCTGGCCCATGAGAAATGGGTGTGGGTGGGGAAGATGAAGTCAGGCGGCTGGAGTTGGCAGGGTTGGCAACTGCAAGGGTCACGGTATGACACGATCCTTCATCTTGGTATCCAATTCCTCAGAACTTCTGGGCCTGTGCCACCAGGAACGGTTGTAATGCAGGAGCTCAAGTCCTCAGTGAACACAGTCCCCTGTGTTGGGGTGGCCATGGGGGGCCGACAGGGGGAGGGAGCGTGGGCAGATTGGGACAAACCTCAGAGGCAGGGTTTGCTCTGAGTGTAGGCATATTGGTGGTAGAGAAGAAATATGATCACCCTTCCAGGCCCACGAACTCATGGCTCCGGAAGGTATCCTACCCACAGCACAGCTGCTCGGCCCAGGTGGGAAACCCTTGCTGCTGACTTTGTTCTTTTGACAAGCGTGTATTCAGCACCAACTAATATGCGGTCCCTACACTTCTGCGACCTGTTTTGTTCTTCCTAAAAACATCCAAGTCGAGCTAAAAGTTGATGCTAAGGGATCCGCAGGTGCACCTGGGGCACTGATAACATCATCTTCTTTCTCCCACACTTAACCTTCCACACTAACACGCCGTAAGCCAAATGCAAGAAAGCAATAGAAAAAGTGTAAAAATCTGAGCTTGTTACGGAGGCCTTGAAAGTGCTTCTTGATCCCATTATGACAGATTTTAAGGCAAGATTGTGTGACTCAGATTAGCTCGAATGCCTGCGAGAGTGCTGGGAATAAGCAAGCAGCCAATCTACAGTCTAATGACGAAGGACTTGGGTCATTGGACTCCGATTATGGCTTCAGGCATAATGTCCCTGCTTCAAGCCCTTGGGGAGAAGCCTGGGCTTGAAAAGATCACAGTTTATTGACCTCTTTCTGGCTCAGTATCCATCTGTGGTTCTCAAAGGGCAAGACACAGCTCCAGACGCCGCCCTCTCCGGCTCTGTAGCCAGTGGCAGAGGCTGGAGTCTGTTGGACCCACATGTACCTTCTGGCTCAGGTGCCCACCAGCTTTCCCACCTAGATGTCCATTGCCCATTTTTAATACAGGAATCTTGTGATCTTTAAATAACATGTTGAGCCTGAAACACACAGTCGAGTACCTGGTTCAAAGCCAGTCCCTAAAAGTCTTTCTTCTGCCCTGTTTCCCTTTCTCCTCCCTCCCTATGGTAGATGCCTTATTATTCTCCAGTCTTCACCCCTGTCTGCGTCCCTTTTGCCATGGGACTTTGATGTTCCTTCCACGAGAGGCAAGAATATATTTTTCTTTCCCGCTGATCATGGGCTCAGTTACTTGATTTGGGCTTGGCCATGTGAGTTGCTTCAGCCATTGAGATATTGGCAGCTATAGCATGACTGGAGGCTTGCAATGGGTTATTCGCTTCCGCTCCCAGTTTTTACCTTGAGAGCATCAGACCTCGCAAAGCTGCTGGACCAAGATGGAAAAGAGAGCTCGCATGAAGACCTCGCCCCAGCCCCAGCTTGGAGCCCAGTCCAGCAGAGCCCTGCCTAGGTCAGCTCAAGCACAGCCGATCTTCAGATGCCCCAGGGAGAAATAAATGCTGATGCTTGTATGTTTCCAAGCTGACCTTGCATTACCGTAGCGATCGCTAGCGGGCAGCTACCGCACGGTTTCCATGCTCCGTGATAAACACTGCTTCTATGGAGCAACCTGTTCCCGAGCAGCACAAAGTGGCTCAGGGGCACATAGAAGGGACTAGAGCTTTGTTCTCTTGCTAGCTCCTAAAAACACGTGTGGTGTCACGTGCTGAGCCCCCATGTTTATTTGTGTGTGTGGGGGGGATGGATTTCATATCAAAATGAAACTCTTTGGAGGTAGCACTATTTCCCTCAAGGTCATAATGCCAGAATTACCGTTTCTCTGACGAGGGCCAGACTATTGCTCATAGGAAAAAGAGGCACGCTCTGCAGGCCATCAGGTTGTATTGATTCCAGAAGGACGCGAATCCGGCTGGGGGAGGTTGTCTGCTCTCAGGCGATCCTATGGTAGCTTGAGCCGTGCGTGGTAGAGAAACTAATGTGAATCCCTGCGGTGCACGGGACCAAAGGAAAAGAGGCACCGCCTCACACCCAACTCCAGGAGATGGCATTCCCACTGGCCCTGGGGACTTGTCTCCCAGGAGGTGGGTTGTATCCTAACCAAAGCCAAGTGTGGAGAGGAGCCACAGAAGCGTCTGGGAGGCTCGTGAGGAGACCTCTGGCCCCAGAGCAGGTGGGGTGGTTCATACTCTGCGTGCCAGGGAGCTGGGCGTGGGATTGAGGCCCAGACTTGCTGCCAGCCACGTAGTACCTGTCTCCAGCACGGTGTAGACGGAGAGGGAAGCTTTCTTTTCCTAATTCTCACAGGAGCACAGCAGAAACCAGCAGCCCTTCTGGGCAAGAACAAAGCGCCCCCTCTGCGGGACATCCCCTGAAGGCCTGAACTCCGGCTCTCCTTGGATCAGGGAAGGAACAATGTGAGTTAAACAAAGCCATTTCTTCCGGCTCATCTACGGTGTCTGCCCTAGGATACCTCCCCAAACCTCCAGGAAAGTGTCCTGCGGGGTTCAGAGTGGGTCCTCCTGGGGAGGATGGGTGGGGTGGTTCCTCTGAAGAGGAAACACCTGTTTCCTGGTCACCTGGCAGTGCCCGGCCCCTCCCGCCGTGGAGAGTGCTCGAAGGAGCTGACTGCAGACCACACACAATTCCTCAAGCCCGGGAGACTGAGGTGTATTTCTCTGCTTGCCATGGGCCTCTGTTAGGTAATGTGGGTCATCCCCTGTGGGCCAGAAAAAAGGCAGGGTCCTGACACACCCTGGTTCCCTTTCTATCCTCTTTCAAGAGCAAAAATCTTTTTTAGCTTTTAATTTTGTGCAGCGAACTCCCACCCCTGTGTTTCCTCATTTTCTCTTTCCTCTGTGCATAGGACACTCAGGACAGATCCAAGTTTTGTGGGGCCCAACGCCTCTGCAATTTGGAGGGACCGTTTTATGAAAAAACAAATGTAAAATGACAATATAGTTTTCGCTGTCACAGTGAATGGTTGTTGTTGACTATGAGAATGGAAGGGGCTGGTGGAAGTACCGGGGCCTGAAGCCTGAGTCTCCTGACTCCAGGGTACTCCTGCCTCTGACCACAGTTGACCTAATTTCTCCCCCTTAGGTCTGGGAGGGTGATAGCTAGGAGCCAGAGCCTCCTCAGAGGGGAGGAGGAGCATGGGCCCCCCTGGGCTTTCTGTGGGGCTGGCCTTCATGTGCTCTCCACCGCGCACAGCCAGGCCAGGGGCGCCCTGCCAACATGGCGGCTGGCCACCATCTGTGGGGTTCCCCTCACAGGGTGCCAGCAAGGGCACGGCCAGGCTGCTTGGCCGGATCCATCCCTCCTGACCATAAAATGAGTGGGATACTCATGCTGAGGTCTCGGCCTGTGTCACGTGTTACCCTCAGCCCTTTGAT
This sequence comes from Ursus maritimus, assembly GCF_017311325.1. Classification (NCBI taxonomy): domain Eukaryota; kingdom Metazoa; phylum Chordata; class Mammalia; order Carnivora; family Ursidae; genus Ursus; species Ursus maritimus. The sequence continues at coordinate 73,763,360 of NW_024426663.1, read as the reverse complement.
CATCCTGTTGGGGGAACCCACTGGGAGGACACCAGGGAGACTCTGGAAGCATCCACCACCACTTCCTGTTTTCTCAGGGAGCACACCCAAACCTCCCCAAAGACCCCTTGGTCTAAAACAGTCTCTTCCAAGGCTTCCTTTTCTTTAAAACGTCTACAGCGTACCATTCTTTGAGGGAAGAAATGGTATGAGGGCTTTTTGCCCTGCAAACTGATCTAAGGGAGGATAAAAAAGGGGCTGGGGGTGGGGGTAACCAATACTTTCCTGGGTAGTTTTTCAGGCCTTAGGAAGGAAAAGAAATGAACTCGGCCAAGTGTGGAGGTCTGGAGAGCCAGAATTAAGGCATGGCTGTTTTGTAGCCCTAATTTGGGATCATTTGGCTCCTGCTGCTGTTTACCTTTACTTCTCTCAGTGCAAAGCCTGCTTGGCCCATTTAGGGTCATGTTTCCACCCCTCGTTTATGACACATCAGGTCAACCTGAGCAGTAGCCCTGTCGAGGAGGCACGCAACTCATTCTGCATGGGGAGCTGGGGGGCTGGTGCCAAGAATGGGGAAGAGGTGCAGGGGCACCCACATTATGTATGAAAGTCACTTCTGATGGCAGACTGCCACGGAAGCTACTTCCCCTGCTGGGCCATTCACCTCTGGGTGAAATCACGGAGTTCAGGGCGTGTGCTGCAAGGTGGGACTTCAGGAAAGGTCTAGAACATGCAAATAGGCACACCAGGGTGAAGGATCCAGGAGAGAGAGAAGATTCTGAGCCCTCGAGCAGCGAGGAGGATGTGGGAACCATGTGTCAAATGAGATGGGAAGGTCAGGAAGGAGGAGGATGGACCGTGATCAGAAAATGGGTCCCATCCCCCAGCGCGTCTAGGGAGCACTCGGACCTTCAGACTGGAGCTGCTTCTATAACTACGCCCTGTCCTTACAGAGTAGCCATTTTCAAAACTGTATCTTGGCATCCCAGCCCAAATGGGGTCAGAGAGCAAAGGAGGCAAGCTCCAAGGAGAGGGTGATTTTGTCTTTACTAGCTGAGTCTGAAGCTTCGAGAAGCACGTGTCTTTGCAAGGGATTCTGGGAGATCTGAGGTGTTGCCTGGTCATAGGCAAAGTTGGCCTGAGAGACGTGAGCAGGGAAGTCATAAAAGCCACGGGAGATGATGAGAGATTTGTTCTCTGAAATGGGAGAAAGCATGAAAAAGAAGAAGGAAAAAAAAAGATAAGAAATCACTTGGGCGTTTTGAAAAGGCAAACTTAGGTCATCACTCAGCCCTGCTGGAGGACTTACCGTGTCAAATAGCACGTCACCATGAATGCTCAGGAGCGACATGCCAAGGTCTCGATAGTCCTAAAATGAGAGTGTCGGGGTTGCCTTGCAGCCCACTCCTGCTTCTGGTATCATAAATCCCTTGTATGTTCAAACCAGAGAAATGTTTCCTTCTCCAGCCCCATTCTTCAGGCTCAGAACACATGTCATGAGCAAATCCTAGACTGGCAGACCCGGGAAAGGACCCTGGGCTCTGAACGGGCAGCTGCTAAGACTTGCCAGGGAGGAAGAGGGCGTGTGGTTAATGTCAGAGGCAGAGCTGAAGTAAGCAGTCCCATCTTTCTCCCTTCAGAGAGCAGGAAGAGGAGCGTTCTGCAGCTTCTCGCTTCTTCCCAGCCTCCTGGGCTCTCATTCCCCCCCACCCCCCATGGAGAACGGGTGTATTTCCGGTCCACATGCCCCATGAACCACGGCGCTCTGCCTGGAACCGCTGTCCTCAGTCCCTAGTCCATTCTGGGCTCCTGTCCCTCATTCATCTGTGCTGCCCCTGGCTTTTTATTCCATTAGAATCCTGCAGCACTAATGGGAACAAGCTTTTTTTTTTTTTTTTTTTTTTTTTTTTGGTCCTTTTAACTACAGAGAAGCAGAAAGTACCTGTGTGTCCTTCACCAAGGAATATATTTTTAGATGGTTTCCAAATGCATCTTTTTTTTTTTTCCTCCCAAGCTCCTAGATTTATTCTTGGCGGTGGCCCCCCGCTGCTGACTTGACTTCTCTTCTTGGCTGTGCCTAAGAGGATTGCTGAGCCAGAGTCCCTAGTTATCTGTTGTATGATATGGGGAAGGACACACAGTTCTGCTTTGCAAGAGAACACCGAGCTTGCATGGAATGCCCTTGCTTCGGCTCCCAGTTGCTCCTGGTGAGGATTTGTTGACCGATTTTGGACTCTCTCTAAGCTTTCTGGATATGGATTTAAGGATCTTAAGCAAATACACGAAACCCACAAGATGAGTTCATCACTCCCTGCTTAAATATCTTTGATGGTTTTGACGCCAAAGCCTGGATTCTCCAGCCCTCCTTCAAAGGCCCTTCATGACTTAACTGCAGCCAAATTTTCAGGCTCCCACGTGTTCCACCATGACCGTGACCGTGACCATGACCACGCACAACACCTTATATCCTTCTGCCAACACTGGCTGTGACCCAGAGCTGAGCTTTCCTTTACCTGGCCGAGGCCCTTCGCGGGGAGCCGGCCTCTGCTCCTGCCTGGTGTCCCAGGCACTAGCATCCCTGGCGAGTGAAGTTCACAGCTCCCTTCTGTGTTTCCGTGTTTGATGTTCATCTCTTTACCGGGACACTTAGCAAGGTGCATTTTAACTAGTTCCTCACGTCTACCTTCCCTGAGTGTGAGTTCCCCGAAGGAAGGGGCCACGTTCCTATTCTTAATTTTAAATCCTAAGGACAGAGTCTGGCCAGAGCAGGCGCCCAGTGAATAATCTGATGAGTAAAATGAACAATTCTGCAAGAGCAGCTTTCCCTTAAGCCCTGGAAAATGAGTGCTTTTTCAGTGGACACACGTCTGTCTGTCCGTCCCTGCACGGGCAGGAGGTTTGGGGAGGGACTCATCCCTATTGTCCTTCCCTTGCCTGGCTCTCTGCAGGCCAAAGGGGTCAGAATTCCAGGGTGTTCGCTAACGCCTCTCCTGGTGATGTGTTTCCTGTTCCTAGCTAAAGGGAACTCTATGCCATCATGTATTCTTTCTTTTTTCTCTCTTGGAGGACAGGAAGTTGGAAATGAAACCTGTGCTTCCTGCTATAATTATTCTGTAATTTTTCTATCCCATCCCCCACTGCCTCTTGTCCTTCTTGGCTCTTGCCCTCCAACACTCGTTTTCGAGGTGGTGTGGTTCTTTCATATCTGAGCTTTTCACTGAAAGCTGTGTCACATCCCTTTGGAAGCAGGTGGAGTATAAATAATAAATTAGGGATGAGCATATGATCCGGGGCTCTGCTGATGCTGCGCGGGGGCCTGGCCTGCTAAAGTGGGGGGCCCGCCACCCTGTTTGTGGGGGTATGCTCCCAGCCCCCTCAGGGGCACACTCCAGATTCTTGGTCACGTGAGAGAAGAGGTCTCTGTCACTGTTCCTGTCCTCGCTAGCTGGACCTGGGCACAGAGTCCCTTGGCTATGTTACTCTCCAGAGCATCTCTCGAAAATCCCAGAGAAGGGGTTCTGTACATGCTGGGAATTCATCTTTTCTGTCCACCCTGACTTGCCTGCCAGGGGCTTTTTAGGACGATGCTGTTCCAAATTGGGGATGAGGACACATTCATCAGGGCTACGTTATTTGTGTATAAGTATGTGAAACATGTCAGGAGATGTTAAAAAGTACAGAGCCGGGCAGTGGTGTGTCTTTGCCTGCTTTAAAACTATCATAACTCATGGTGGTTCAGTGGGTTGAGCGTCTGACTCTTGGTTTTCGGCTCAGGTCGTCATCTGACCTGAGGGTGGTGAGATCGAGCCCCGCGTCGGGCTCCGTGCTCAGCGGGAAGTCTGCTTGAGATTCTCTCTCCCTCTGCCCCTTCCCCCACAGCTTGCCCTGCCTCTCTCTCTCTCTCTCTCTAACACACACACACACACACACACACACACAAGATAAAGGATTGATCGCAGGAAGTAGACCTCAAGCAACAGTGGGAGCTCTCCGAGAAGTCCATGCAAGGCTACTGTCTCTGCTATTAGGGCCGGAGTCACCACAGGATGGTCAGGAAGAAAAGCTGACATGATGCTGGTGAGGAAAAAGACAAACTGGGAAGACCAGCGAGGATCAGCTGGAATCCATGAGAACTGCCTGGAACCTTTGTCTGTCTCTCACCACCTCGATGCCACAGGTGACCTGCCAGAGAGGCTGGTGTTCCGCACCATGCAGCTGCGTGGCCATCTGGCCCAGGACTCAGAGAAGATAAAAGAGCTACAGGGCTGGTCGATGCACCAAGCTGGTTACACGCAAGAGCACCTTGCCCTTGATGGTGACCTTCAAAGCATAAGAGCTGCTGTGTTACTTCCACCATCTAATTTTTTCTCATAGTCATCCCTAACCTAGACCCGTACAGGAAAGGGAGTTTTTGAAAAATACACGTCTAGCTTAGCTGGGTTGATGAGGTTCAAAGTGACCGCCCTGCCCCTGCTATTATAACACCGTGGGGAGCTTTGCCTTACTTAATAAATAGGGTTAGAACAAGTTGTACCTGTTTGGAAGATAAGCTTCAAACTACTCCGAGTGCACACAGAAAAAGAAATTAGGAAAATGGAGAAAATCCATGGGAAAAAAGAGAAAACATTCTCTTTTTGTGTTTCTAAGCCCATGAAAAGTTGCTTAACTTTACTAACGTTCGGGAACATGGACACTAAAAACTGTGAGACTTTTTACCTATGAGATTGACCAAACTTAAAAAGATGGAGACCTTCCAAGGGTGGTTAGGGGACCGGGAGAGGGAAGATCACACTTGTCATTGCTTGTTCTGGACTGGCTGTGTTCCTCCCCCCATTTTTTTTTTAAAAGGATTTCATCCATTTATTTGAGAGAGAGAAAAAGAGTGTCCAAGTAGGGGGAGGGGCAAAGGGAGGGGGGAGCCCTCTGAGGGGGCTCTGTCCCAGGACCCCAAGATCACAGCCGGAGCTGAAGGCAGACACTTAACTGAGCCACCCAGGCACCCCTCCTGCCCCAAATCTTACGTTACAACCTTACCGCGCTCGGTGACGGTGTTAGGAGGTGGAGCCTTTGGGAAGAAATTACAATTAGACGAGGTCATGAGGGTGGGGCCCTAATCAGGGCCATTAATGCCCTTAGGAGAGTGGCAAGAGAGCGTGTGTCCTTTCTCGGCTTTCTGCCATGTGAGGATACAGTGAGAAGTAGCTACCCCCTGCCACCGTGATCTCAGAGCTCAAACTGTTTATAAACCACCCAGTTTACGGTATTTTGCTATAGTGGCCTGAGCTGACTGAGACATTGGTGTCACTAGGAAGGAGCATTTCTGAGTGATTTTCAGAAACATTGATACTGAAATACACATACGTTTTTGTGATAGTAATCCAACTTCTTGGAATGGAATGAAGAAAAATAACATCGGTTTTTATTTTATTTTTATTTTTTAAGATTTTATTTATCCATTTGACAGAGAGAGACAGTGAGAGGGAGAAGCAGACTTCCCACTGAGCAGGGAGCCGAATGCAGGGCTCGATCCCAGGACTCTGGGATCATGACCTGAGCCAAAGGCAGACCCTTAAGGACTGAGCCACCCAGGCGCCCCTAATGTCAGTTTTTAAAGATATAGGTTCAAGTTTATGATGTTAGCTTTGTTAACACGGGGACAACTGAATAGATCATGCGACATGCTGGTGGTGTTTGTAACATTACGAAGTCCAGTACTGCTCTTACTGGGATATCTGGTTAGTGCAAATGATGTGATTAGCAATATACGGTTAACGGAAATATAGATTCCATATTTGAAAAAAATCCCGCAAGAGAGAAAGTGTGTGTGTGGGGGAGAACGTGTCCAGTTGCCGACAGCAGTTGCAGTGTGTATGTGCGTGTACACGTGCGTATACAAGAGGAGTAGGCTTCCCCGCGGAAGAACACGATTATGTGTAGATACCAATTGCATAATGTGTGCTTACTCCAGAGACCTTAACATCTCAAGAAATGTGTCCATCTTAGATTTGAAAGACTTTGGGTGCTTGCACATTCTTACGGGAGCCATTTCTATTGGGTCTTTATTTCTATTTGCTGGGGTTTTTTTCCTCATGGGACAATCCCTCTCTGCCACCGTATGTCCAAAGGCAACCACCAGCCCCACTCATATAGCTAATTCCTGCTCATTTGTCAAGACACAGCTGAGGGGCCACCCCCTCTGAGAAGCCTTCTCAGAGCCCCTCCAACCCCGCAGTCTGGGGAGGGTGCCCCTTCTCTGGCTTCTCAATGGGCCACATGGATCCAATCATGGCATTGACCCAACACTTCACGTTCATCTCTTGATGTGCTCACTTCTCTTGTCCTTGGAACAGCAGCATGCAACACGACAGATATTTTGGGAAAACACATTGTGTGTGTGACCATTAGAATAATGCCACCATTCCTAAAAACCTAGTGCTAACAACAACCAGAGTAAGGGAAGTCTCTGTATTATTACAACCCCCCTGGAGCCACGCATCCCACCCCTCACCGTGTCTGAACGCAATACATGGATTGAGATTTTTCCTCCTCCCCTGACATCTGGTGTTCCGATATTCTGGGGAACCTAGATTTTAATGCTAACATTGAAGAGTAAAAATATATTGAGCGCCTGTCGGGTCACGTTAGCCACATGGAGTGTCATGTTTGTTTTGACACGTCCGAGGCCCAGAGACGGCTTACAGAGCTGATGCTCAGCGTAATGCTCTCACACGTTGAGTAGAGATGTCAAAGAAAGCTCTGTGAATTTGGATTTACGGCCAGCATGGACTTTTAGAAAAGCGGAGAAGAATCCGGTACTGCCTACCTGTGTGTGAATCCTCAGGACCATGTGAACACCACAGGGAAGGGTCCCTGTCCTTTGACCCCTCCTCCCCCCTTGATGGTGCTCTACGTGGCAAGGCAAGATGGGGAATGGCCACCGTGTCTTGAGAGCTAGCGTGTGCCGGCGCTTTTCCTCAATTATCTAATTTAATGACCTCTGAAAAAACTTATCTTTTTTAAAATGAGGGGCTGGGGGCTCAGAAAGATTCAGTAATTTTCCCCCACACACCGAGCTTTTCAGTGCTTATTTTCAAATGCCCAAATCGGACTATGCTCCCTCCTTCTGTCCTTAGATGGCCCTTGAGAAGTTCTCCGGAGCACAGGGTGATGCCTGGTCTGCATGAAGTCTCCCCGGAGCCCAGGTACGCTACGATCTGGCCAAGCAGGATCGCTTGCAGGCCTCCCTGACATCAGCCATCCCAGCCATAGACTCCAGCCCCTGGGCTCCAATCCCAATTCCCAAGGTTGAGCCTTAGAGAGCTGATCAGTTTCTACTAGAATGTGAATAGGGAGGTGATGTACTTTGGAAGCTTGGCCACCTTTCTGCAGTGGCCACTTTAGGCTCATGTGTATGGGCTAGGAGAGCAGCAGTCTCTGGGACTAAACCGAGACAGGGCACTGGAGGCCAAGGGGCCCCAGACAGACACAGAGAGCACCCTTCTTCTTGACTTTCTAAGTTTTGAGTTCCAGGCCCTCATGAGCCCAGTGAACTCCAGGAGCCAGTATTTGCGATAATCCCATGTCCTGATAACTTAACTGTGATTTTACTTAAAGGAAGCTTGACTATATGTCAAGTTAGTTTGGTACCCAAGTTGTATCCTGCATCCAGAAGGTTCAGTGCCCCCTGATTCATCAGTTCTCTGTGCAAACTGCCATTAATCACCATGCCTTCCAGAAGATTGGCAAAGATGATTTAGCTGAATGATGCAGCCTGTGGTCCCACTTGTTCTAGACGCACGACAACAGCTCATTTCCCATCTCACCTCCTAATGTGCCAATATGTGCTCTCCCCATCAAACTGCATTCATCCCAGTCCTTAGGGGATGTGGATATTTTAACCATCTCCATATTCTGAGTAGCTTTTGGCTCTGAAGCCTGAGCCTGAGCTTTCTAGGGTACATCTGGTGAACATCCAGCTGCTGAGGCATGAGTACTCCCTACTGAGGGCATCTTTATTTTGAAGGTTCTGGGGAAAAGTCTTTAATCTAGCTTGGGCCACCTGTCCACCTGTTGTGTAGGGGAGAGTAAGCAAACTTAATTTATGGCCCCATCACAATCATGACAAAGGGGACACCAACTCACCAAAAGAAAAATAGGATGATACTGTTACTAAAAAAAAAAAAAAAAAAAAAAAAGAGGTAAGGAAACATGGTGTCCAAATGTCCACCACTACCTGAGGATTTTATGTGTGTCCTCTGCTCATTTTTATCTGGGTCCTTACTATACCAAGACCAATGGGAAGGTTGCTTTGTTCCCTCCCCACGAATCGCACAGGCTGCTTTTACAGATGGATTTCCCACCTTTTCATGACGTTCCCTGTAGTCATTTTGGTCCAGTTTAACCTGCATTAAAAATGTATAGGCTGGGGTTGTAGGGTCCCTCCAGGGCCTCCCGTGTCCTTTAGCATGAGCTGGGTCCCATGAAGCCCTCAGGATAACCATCATGCATGTCAATCTTCTTATGTTGCTTTGGCACGGTTTTTTATCTTACTGAAAAGTCTTCAAGTTCTGGGTTTCCCTGCTTCTTCCTGGGCAACTGTCCCATCCCAAAAGGCCATTATTAAGCGTGTTTCTAAGACCCTAAAGACTTATACCAATTTTCCTCAAAGATCCTGAATGAGACACAATGGTATTGTTTTTAGCTTGAAGAAGTTTCCTCCTGGAATGTCCTGCTTACCCAGACTCCATGATGATGAAGAAAGGGTGTGTGTGGGTCTGCTGGTGTGGAGCGAAGGGTCCATCACCAACTGTCCTCTGATCCTGCCACCTTCTCTGGGCTCTTCCCCGTTCTTTGCACAGATGTGGGGAGAGAGTGCCCACGAGTGAGGACCTTTGCAGGAGGCCACAGCCCCCTTCCACCCTTGCCCACCCACAGACACGTCCTAAACTTCTTCAAAACAACATGACGATTTTCCTCTTCAATTTTTGAACAAGTGAAACTTGAGGCTTGGATGCCTTATTTATTTTAAAATCAAATTTAACTCCTTCCCACACAGCCCAGATGTTCCTTCGCTTTTCCTATTTTGATCTCCTCTTGACATGAGGGATGAATGATAGAAAGTAGTGCCAGCAGAGGTGTCCCTGTAAACAGCCTTGTGCTCTTCGAAGGATTCCTGACCTGCAGACTCCCCCAGCCCTTCATCCAGAGCCTCCCTGCCACCTCTAGACCCTGGCGATCTTGCGTCTGAACTTGGGAAATGGATACGCCTGCTAATTCAGGCGTCCTCTGCCAGCCTGCATACGCCGCCACATCACAGAGACGGATGAAGGGCTAGAATAAAAATAAACCTAAAATAAACTGTATTGGAAGACCTTGAAACAGATTAATTTAGACGGGGTTTGAAAAAGAGTGGGTTGGCTTTTTCCCCCCCCCTTTCCTTTAATGTCTCCACTGGGATTTGGGGATTTTTTTTTTTTAATGATGGAGCAAAAAGTTCAAATTCTCTTCCTTTAATTTCTTACTTCAAATTTCTGCAGAGAGTAATGAAGGCTCCACTTGGCTCCGATATTTTTCCTTTGTGTAGATTGGGCACTCAATTAACGAAAGGACACTCGGGCTGCTGGGTCTGTGGGAGCTTTTCTACCCTTCTCGCTCCCACTGCGGGAAGAGGGAGAGGCAGATATTAAATACCGTTCAAAAAAAAAAAAAAAGTGAAGAGGAGTCCTGGTCCTTGAACTACCTCTAACAGATATCGTGTTACATTTTTTCGGGGTTTCCTAGGAAACCAGTTCCGTGTAAAAACGTATTCTTTGTCTTCTCTTTGCAAAATTGTTTGAACCATCATATCTCGTAAAAGGTTGCTTTACAGGCAATTTGAACAGCATTTAAAAAAAAAAAAAGCTTAATCTGCAGTTTGCTGCACCAGTGAAGACGATACACCTTTATCGGAGGCTTGAATGCTTGATTGTATTTCCTTAAAATGGATAAGATTATGCCATTATTTCTGAAGCGTCTGTGAAATCAAAACTTGTTGTCTTTTCCCCCCTCCAAATCATGAGTCTCCCCCCCACCCAACACACCCAAGTCGCACTAAAATATCTCCTAAAGTAGTTTTAGGAGATTCTTATCAGCATTTACATAGCAGAGAATCAGAGAAGGGAGAAATACCACCCCCCCATATTCAGCACACATGTGCATGGTCTTCAGAGCGGATGTACTTGTGTGTCCCCAGTGTCACCTCCCACCAGATCAGAATCCGCCAAGGCCCTTTCCGCTGCCGTGGGGCAGCTCTGATGTACAGCCCACTATCCTTGCGTATGCAGTTGTGATGCTTTGCAAACGATGGGGGTACTTGAAAGTGCACTGGGCTGGGCAATCTCATGAGGGGCAAGGGTTTAGGGTATTGGAAAGTTTGATTGTTTTTAGCACTTGACATTTCAGCTCCTAGCTTTTATGTCCTATGTGAAAAGTCCCCAGTAAACAGGACGAGAGTGTCCGCAGTACTGACACCGATGTGCACCTCTGGAATATTTGGGGGATGGGCTGCACATTGCCATCCGGGTTGTTGGAAGTGTCGCTAAGGGATTAGTCTGACTCCCATCCTTGGCGTCATTAATCATGTAGTTCCCTATGGGGTTGGTTGTCTCTTGGTTTCTCATAGGCACTCTTTGTCATGTTGAAAAAGCATCCCCTAGCCCACCTCGCCTAATAAGACCCAAGAAGATTAAAAGCACTGGATATGGGTTCACCCAAATATACACCCTGGGTCCACCAATTACTAGCTCTGTGAATGTGGGAAAGTTCTTTAATTTCTCTGTGCTTCAGACGCCTTATCTTTCAAATGCACATAACAAAGGGTAGGGTTCTCTTAAAATTAAATGAGCTAATGTTGGGGAAACACATAACCTGCTTCTGGGTATCCAGTGGTGAGCGTGGGGTCCATGCTATGGCTATCGTGACAAGCACGGCAGGGAGTGTGGGGTCCACGCTGTGGCTATCGTGACAAGCATGGTGGTGAGCGTGGGGTCCACGCTGTGGCTATCACGACAAGCATGGTGGTGAGCGTGGGGTCCACGCTGTGGCTATCGTGACAAGCATGGTGGTGAGCGTGGGGTCCACGCTGTGGCTATCGTGACAAGCATGGTGGTGAGCGTGGGGTCCACGCTGTGGCTATCGTGACAAGCATGGCAGTAATTTTGTTTCTGTGAGGGTGTGTGTGGAGGTTCCACACCTACTATCTTATGTCTGATGATGAACTTCATTTACCAAGTGATCTGTTGTGCACCTGCAATTTTTCTGGCTCACTGTAGATTGTGGACTTATAACGGTTTAAATATATATATATATATATGTAGTTCCTGCCCTTGATGTGCTAACAGTCGAACGGAGAAGCAAATCTTTCCAAGGTAGTACGTATTAGAGACCTTTATGCATGAGGTCCTTTGGAGGAGGAGGGAAGGGGAGCCCCGTACTGCCTGGGAGCTCAGGGAAGGCTTGCTGCAGGCAGAGTACCTAAACCAGGTGTTGATATAGCACACGCATTGGCTGATTGAATTTTGTTTTTGTAAACGTGTGTATATGCATCTATGCACACATATACATGTCTACAACATGCACACACCGTGCAGTGAGATCGATGTGTTCTTCTGTGTGCAGAATGTGGCAGGCTGCTGATTTCCTAAGGATCCGTTCCCCCTCCTGTTTCTAAAGTACTACACAGGGACGCCTGGGTGGCTCCGCCAGTTAAACGTCTGCCTTTGGCTCAGGTCATGATCCCAGGGTCCTGGGATTGAGCCCCGCATGGGATCCCTGCTCAGCAGGGAGTCTGCTTCTCCCTCTGCCTCTGCTGCTCCCCCTGCTTGTGCTCTCTCTGTCAAATAAATAAATAACATCTAGAAAGAAAGAAAGAAAGAAAGAAAGAAAGAAAGAAAGAAAAAGAGAAAGAGAAAGAGAAAGAAAGAGAAAGAAAAAGAAGGAAAGAAAAAAAGAAAAGAAAAGGAAAGGAAGAAAGAAAGAAGGAAAGAAAGAAATGTCCAAGCTCTGGGGACAGGAGACAGGGATAGGCTTGGGACTAAGTGAGCAGTACTCCCATCCAGGCCAGCTCCAGCTGAGATTGGAGTCGCACTGGGCTCAGACAGGGCAATGATAGAGATGTGTGCAGGGAGAAAGGCTGTGAGTGTATCAGCAGAAGGAGCAAGTCACCAAGCAGGTAGGCGATCCAAGGACACCTGGCATCATGGACAAAGAGGGTGACTCACCTTACAGTTCTGTTCTTTGCAGCACATACTGGGGTCCATTCTGGAGGCCAGAGAGTCCGGCCCAGAGGGAATAGTTCAGGCTGAGCAGATAGGAAGAGTCCTAGGTAGCCGGGGGAGGCCCAATTCAGTGAGGGCGCCCCCTGATCTCCCCAGGCCTGGCATCAGGGAAGGGGGGAGGAGAGAGGCACTCTGGTGTGTAGAGGCCCCCAGGCCTCCGTGCAGGCATCGTGTGCCTGAGGGGGCTACACGTGTGACAAAGAGCCAGAGTCTATCGGGCCAAGCAGGACTTTTGTTTAACCAGGTCAGGCTGGCTGCTTTCGTTGGTAGATAAGGAGTATTTAGGGGAGAGGAAAAAAAGAGACATTTTCATTATCAGCAGGATGGGGAGGCAAAGTCATTTATTTAATTTGAAGATTTCGCAGACCGGGATGTAGGTTTTGAATGCCAAGTTGGAGAAGAAGGTCACAGTGGGATTTCGAGTTTTGCAAGCCCCTGTAAACACTCACCTCGTATGACTTTTCCACACTCCTGTGAGGTACTTAGGGCAGCCGTGATTTAAATGGACTTCGCAGATGGAGAAAACGAAACGGAGAGAGTTTAAAAGACCGCCCCCAGAAATGCAGAGGCCAGCTCGGACGGGGAAGCCAGGCTCACAGACTCACAGTGTGTGTGCTTCTTTCTAAGCTCCTTTGTCTGGCGAGAAGCAAAAACTCCAAGGTGCCAGATGAGGGACAGCTATTCCTGGCAGCCTCTGGGGGCTGGCCTTTGGGGGGGGGGCTGGTCTTGGGACATGTCCCCCTCATGACACCACCCCCACTGAGCCCCGTTCTTCCCTGGGCTCAGGCCTTTCTGCTGCTCTGGCCAAGTAATTAGAGAGGATCTTTCTGGGTCACTCTTTCCTGAGGACAAAACAAGCCCTTTGGTTTCTCGATTAGAAAGCTCAACAGAGGGGCGCCTGGGTAACGCAGTCGTTGAGCGTCTGCCTTTGGCTCAGGGCGTGATTCCGGCGTTCCGGGATCGAGTCCCACATCGGGCTCCTCTGCTGGGAGCCTGCTTCTTCCTCTCCCGCTCCCCCTGCTTGTGTTCCCTCTCTCACTGGCTGTCTCTCTGTCACATAAATAAATAAAAAAAAAAAAAAAAAGAAAGCTCAACAGATTGAGTGACAAGGAAAAGTTTTTGATCTCGCTGTTATAGTCACCTAATTAAAACAAGATGCAGATGCTCCAACACCTAGTAATTTTCACCTCACTTACTTTGGATCCAATTACAGCCCTTCCCTACTGACTTACACTGTTTAAATTACAGAGTCAGAAGGAAATACGACTATTTACCTATTTCTATTCGTACATATAAGTCTAACACATTATCTTCTTCTCTCCAAGCAAGAAATGTCATCACAGGTCTTCTCTTCACCCTGGAAACAGAGGGGGATAAATCTCGGGTCTTAAATAACATTAAACACCAATGAGAACTTAAATCAGCCAACACCTATGTCAAACTTCAATAGACAGTTCTGTTTCCCCACACACAAAAAATGGATCCTTCCCCCCCAGGAGTGTTCTAGAAGGCAGGTCTTCAGCACGACGTTAGCATTTGGTGTTGTCCTGGGATGCGTGCTTTGGCATAGAAAACTTCCTTTTCCGAATCAATTGGTTATTGACCGGCACCCTTCAGATCGGGAAAATCACATGTTTCCAAAGGTTGCTACCTTTACTGAGTACGTAATTAAATAGGTAGCCCTGTGTAGCAGTTGGAATGACAGATATGTTTTATACCAGAGTGACCAAAGTTGGTGGCAACCAAGCCTTTGTCTTAGCTAAAATGCATTTTTGTGTTCTGGGAAAAGGCTTTGTGGGAACAGGGCTTCGAATGGCAAAGAAGCCAATGAACCCAACGGCAACCAACCAAGCAAGCAAAAGAGAACAGTGGACTTCTAAGAAGAACAGCCATTTTCCTCTCACGCTGAGTGGCATCTGTGTGAGGTTATCTGTCCCGGCGGCTGGTGGAAAATGCTGGCTTCTTCTCAGCGCTGTAGAATAGTTCTGCATTGTGACTGGCTGGGCCACACTGTCCCCTGTGCAACAGGGAGACCAGGTGCCCCATTGCAGAGAAGATGGTCCTGCCTCTTCTGCACCACGTGCCCTCACACCAAGTAGCTTGTTAATTCCGGGAGGGCCAGTCTGCGGCCATAGTGACATGCAGTATGGACAGTGATATGGAGGAGGAAGATAGGTCCCTAGGTAGAGGCAATCTCTATCTTCTGTCTCCTTCTGGGCGATTTTGCTAGCTCTCTCCCAAATTATCCCACCATTGACACCAGAGAGGAAGTCCCGGTGTTGAGTCTCTACTCTAAGTGGCCGATGGTAACCACGTGAAAAGACAACAGTGATATTTCTTACTTTCCTCTTCCTTCCACACTTCCTTTACCTCAGTCTTCTGTGAAGGGAAGGGTGAGCAAATTCTTTACTCTTGCAGGTGTAGGGCCTTTCTTCTCTGTTCCCAACCAACCCTGTGTTCTCTTAGAAGCTTCTTAAACTTCTCTTGTGATGTGTGCAGCTTGAGTAGGATGAAGAAGCTATAAAAGCTGGCCTTTTATCCCCTTTTTTCCACTGAGGGTCTGTGTCACTGCCCCAGAAGTGGCAGGGTGCGTCTCTAGAAGGGAGGTCAACTGAATTTGGCTTCAGATCTCCCTTTTCCTGCTTTGTTGACAGTTCCTAATAACACTGCTGGCATCAGGACTTTGCAGACGCAGGAAGGAAGAGATGTGTTCTTTAATGATGGAAAAATCTTAGAGCACAATGCCCTTAAAATAGAACATGTGTGCCTAGCCTTTATTTCGAGGCCTTTATATTGTTGTAATCGTCTCTCCTGGGAAATGCTGTGGGAGGCTTTTCCCCTTTGGTGAAGCAGAATGCTGGTGTAACCTGAGGTGTTCCCGAGAGGGCTCAGGGGGTGATGTCAGCACACAGGTTTTTGAAACATTACTACACTTTCATGGTGATCCGTGATCCAGTGGGTTCCTTCTCTCCAAATCCCAATCTCTGTAAAACGAGGACGATCCTACGTGGGCTGACCCACCACTCCAGAAAGCTGTGATGAGGACCAAGCCATATCACGGACAAGATTAGGTCTGCCAACTGTAAGATGCCACTTAGGTAAATTGTCATTGTGCTGACCATCGGAAGCCCTGCCTCTTTTGGGTGGTACCACTCCACTTTTCATTTCTTTGAAATAAACCTTAGCCCTACTGTTGAAATTCATGCTTTCGCACTATGTGTGCAAAATGTTCAGTATCCACACCGGAGAACTGACACAAGGGTTGCCAAGGCCGGCTCATGTCCTTACCAAGCCCATAACACCGTGAGGGCAGCTGTCATGATGAACAAGAGAAAAGAGAGTGATGGGCTCTCACACAGATTTTCCATCATCTGGCTCATCCTAGGAACCCCGTGGGAAGCCCACCTGAATTTCTTTCATGTTGGTTTCCTGCCACTTGGTATTGTGCCCAGTGTCACCTTCCTCTATTTTTTCTGGCTGAAAATAGTCAATGAAAAATGCTGATTTCATGGTTACCTATTTTTCCCCTTCATTAGTGTCCCCTTATTTGGACCATTATCGCAGCCCATTAGCGGGACCAATGACTTGCTCTAGGGATGATGTTAATGATTCTCAAGAGAATCTTCTATGTGAAAGTGATTAGAAGAATAAGAAAGTGGCTGGCCACCTGAGTTTACTGTCAACGGAGGCGAGAGGGGCCCGTGTCCAGGCTCCTCTGTGAAGTCTTGGCTTCCATTCCTGAGGCTGTCGTTCGTCAGTTTATTTTTGACCAGAACATGCTCAGGTGGAACCCAAGGTTTACCAGGAAAAGGGGTGAAGAGACCTTCTAAAGGGTCCACCTTCCACAAACAAGGGTTCTGACCTCTGTGACGTTTTGGGTATTAGACCCAAGAGAAAAAATCCTCGTGTTAAGCATTTGTGTGTGCATGTGTGTGTGGACGTGTTTGCAGAGGGGGCTGGGGAACTCCCCACCACTCAGCTGCCTCTCCGGATTTGCTCAAATTTCATTTCCATTTGCTAGAGGGGCATCTGCACATTTTTCTGCCCAGCCACGTTTAATGCACATCAGCGTGGCCCAGCAGTCTGTGGAGGTCAACCGCCCCCCACCTCCAGGCATCCCCGGGGGGTTAGAGCTAAGGATACACAATACTCTAAATGGAATATTGAAGATCCCCATCTGTCTGGCAGTCCCGATCAATAAATGGGAGCCCTTCCTTCCCAATTCTGTGCAAGAGACACGTCACCACGTGGGTTTAAGACAAGCGTGAGATGGGGCTTTCTAGGGGTTACTGAGTGCGAGCACCCAGCTGTCACAGTGCTCAGCTGGGACGAGGATTATGCTCTTAATCACGTTATTTTGTTACGGAGGCGTTCTTTGAAATTCCCCTCGCCCCCTTCCCTCAAGCAAAAACATACCAGTGCCTGACATTATAGGGGCCTTCTAGATTCTTCTATGCTCACTTGCTGAATGCCTTTTTTTGAAAGAGCTTTTGTTCGGGTAGTTTCAAATGTAGGCACTGTGGTTCTGGGACCACGCTTTGTGTGGCTTCTGCCAAATTGTAAGGCTGAACAATGAGACCTGTTTCGGTTTACTTGACACGGCACTTAAGGAAAGCGGGCAGGTCTCAGATGCCAGCTGTGGCCCCCTAGAACGCCTAGCCCGTTGGCTGTATTGGGACAGCCGCTCCTTGGGGCCAACAGTCTAACACCCCCTCCCCCCCAGCAGAAACCGCTAAGCCTGCAAGCAGCAAGCATGCGAGCGAGCAAACACAGCAGTGAGAAACTGGGTTATCTGGGGGCACTTCTTGAGTCTGAGCAAGGACATCCCAGGGGCCCCAGCGAAAATGCCGGCTGCACCTGTTCAGTTCTCGTCATCCCTTCGCCAGACTGGAACAAAGCTGATTGCAGCCAGAGCCACCATAGCGGGTATCAGGTTGCAATGCAGGGAGTGTGGGGCTTCCAAACAGTCTGATTCTAGCTTCTAGCTCCAGCCCGGCCCCGCAACTCAGCCCAGAGGAAGGCATTGCGGATGCCCCACCAGGGAAGGGGGAGGCCTGTACTAAGGGCTGGGGGAGGGCTGGCTAGGGGTTTGGGAGGATGGGTGGGGTAGGGGGGTGTGGTGAGGTCTTCCTGGCTAGTCCTGCTCTAATGTTGCAAATGAATGGGGGTAAGAGACAATGAATTTGTTCTTGGAAGAGCTACTCTACCACCCGCTCTGGCATCCTGGGCAAATCCTTTCATTCAATGGATCTCAGCTTCCCCATTAAAAAAATAAATAAATTCAGACGAGCTGTCGGCCATTCTTTCAGTTTTGTATGTGGCTGGAGCGGGCAGGGCAAACCGGTAGGTCACATAAGGAGAAGGAAGATCTTCGGTTTGGCAAAAGGAGGGATGGTCACAGAACTGTTTCGGTTCTGTTTCCTCAAGAATCTGAAATGAGACATGGCGTTTTTGCTGGCGGGGTTCCTACCTACTTGGCATGCCGTTTGGCACAGTGCCCCGCGGCCCCCAGCCTTTCTCGGGACCAATCCATTTTCCACATTGCAGCCAGGTAGCTTTCTGCAGCACAAACACGGGTCTGCTTCTTCATCTCCTCCGAAGGCTCTTGGCTGCCCATCCGCTGAAATCCTAGCACATGGTGACCAGGCCCCTCTCGGTCTCTGCTTCCCCATCCTGGCTTCCAGCAGGTTCTCTCAAAGACCCGGCTCAAGGCCCGATAAACCTTTTGTCTCCCAGTCAGCGTGCACCTGGCAACTTTGTACATGTCATCCCTCGTGCTCGATCTAGCTGTCCAGAGAACTCATTCCCTAAAGAACCAGCTCGGGGGCGCCTGGCTGGGTCTGTCGGTTGAGGGTCTGACTCTTGATTTGGGCTCAGGTCATGATCTCAGGGTCCTGCGATCGAGCCCGGTGTGGGGCTCCGCACTCAGCGGGCAGTCTGCTTGAGGATTCTCTCTCCCTCCGCCCCTCCCTCTGTTCACGTGCTCTGTCACTCACAAATAAATTAATCTTAAAAATAAAAAGAAAAAGAAAAAAGAAAGAACCCCCAACCTCTGGGCCACTCCGTCAGCACTTTGTTCTTCCTCCCGGTGGCAATTACAGTGAGCCTGCTTACAAGTGAGGAGCTAGGAACTATATTGTCGTCTACTTTGTGCCTGGCACACCTGGCCCTCTGAGTGTGATTCACAGAATGTAACTGGAAATGCCCAAAATGTAACTGGATCACTATAGGTGTGAACCGAGGCCCAGCCCGGAGCTTCCCACATGCAAACTGACCTAAAGCACTTACAAAAATGACTTCAGAAAGTCAAAAGCAAAATACTGTAGCCGAAGCCTTATTTAAATAACTTTAAAAAATACTCTAGAGGGGAAAACCTTCTCTAGGCATCTCGCAGTGCTAGTCTGCAAAATAACAGGGCTGCATCCCAATATACCTCCAACCGTGTCTTCTGGGTTACGAGAGAGAAATGCTAACAAGGGGTAAAATCCAGCACCCTCCATCTTATTAATATGTAAAAAAGGCTGAAGTCACATCTGTGCAAGGATCTATTTTTAGTGGACCCTACGTACTAAAATCCTAGCCTTGATCTCTTAAACTATCAAGCCTACCATAAATGTTTGATGATGAACAAGCCCATAAAAAGAAAATGCATAAAATGAATAGAGGGAGTCAATGCGTGCCCTGCCTTTTAATTACCG
>NW_024426663.1:73717833-73744359 GCF_017311325.1 Ursus maritimus | reverse complement strand
GTGGCTTCTGCTATAACCTCGCTCCAGGCTGGGCGCAGGCAGAGAAAACGCATCCGTAATTTGGGTGGGGGGGTGAGGGGTAGGGGGTGGGCAGGGTGTGAGTACTGCAAACAAGCGGGTCTAACGACATTGTTATTTATGCTCTGGAAACCAGATAGAGATGGGGAAAGAGTAGAATCCAGCCCCAAAAGGGTGGGGTTCAAAAGAGAGAAAGTAAGAGATAAATAAAAGCATTCAGGACACAAACAATAATGTAGAACAGTCTTGTTTTATTACTTTTAAGTAATAAAGAGCCTTTTCCTTGCTTTTTTTTTTGTCTTTTTTTCCCTTTTTTTTCTTTTCTTTTTTTTCTGTTTTACAACATACATTAAGTCATGAATCAGATGTTAGGGGATGTGGAGATGGAAGGAAAGTTGGTGACATCACAATATTTTTACAACTTTACAACAAATATAAATCTGAGTTTGTTGCATCTACCAGTGTCTAGCAAGGGTGGAAAGCAAAGGCACACTCAGGTTTATGGACCCTCCCCCCACAC
Organism: Ursus maritimus; assembly: GCF_017311325.1. Lineage (NCBI taxonomy): Eukaryota > Metazoa > Chordata > Mammalia > Carnivora > Ursidae > Ursus > Ursus maritimus. The sequence continues at coordinate 73,743,821 of NW_024426663.1, read as the reverse complement.
GCAGTGGGGGAAAAAAAAAAAAAGAAAAGGGAAAAAAATACGTAAATGCTACAAACCAGCTCAATACATATGGGCATTTTAGGGAGAACACCGCAAGTGATGAGTTGTCCGAAGTTGGGGATGCGGGATGAAGTTTTGACACAGGTTTACGTAACACAGCTGAGGCAATGATGCCCACTCGTGGGGACACGAGAGTGGGTGCTGCCTGGTCAATACTCTCAGGGGTCAAGCTTCGGGGAGAAGGGAAAAAACAATGATCTCAGTTTCTAGAAAAGACTTCGCCGTTCCAGGGCACAGAGTTCACACGATGTGAACATTGATTCCGCTAACAAAACAGAATAAAAACATAGCAACACAAAACAACAGAAACCTACCCCGAACGACAGCAAAAATGCAAGAGATGTTTGCAAGAACACGAAGCTAATGTGCGAGTCCTCGAGACACACCTAGGTCTCACTCTTGATCGCAGAGATACTTTTTCACCAGTCAACTCAAAACTGTCCCCAATAGTCTTTCTTTGAAAGTTTTTTTTTTTAAGACAAGACCAAACCCAGAAGATCAAACTGGAAATAAAAAGAGACAAAGAGGCCACCAAATATACTGTTTAACTGTTTAAAAACACAACAACCCCAAACAATGCTCACTGTTTACAGTATGTTGACAGTTCTTTTGTTCATGATAGAGTAAACAATAGTCCCCTCTGTGTGCTTGAGCTAATGAGAACCAAGGGGGGGAGAATACACACCCCGCCCCGCCCCCGTACAAACAATAACAACAAATGGATGAAGAAATGTGTTAAAAAATAAAAAAATCTTCTGCCCCAGTCAGTGTTTTTGCAGCATCCTTTGTGGTTGGCTTTGTACTTGGAGTTACTCGTCCATCACAGCAGGAACCAGCCTGCCTGCATCTACTTCCACGTCATTTCTTTGTGTGCCCTGCACGTGCGTGCTGAGCCCATGGCTTGGAGGCACCTCCCAGGTGCCTGGCAACTGCACACAGCGTGTTCTCCAGCCAGTGGACCTGCGGAAATGAGGGCTGGGAGGTTAGTCCCTTCTCTGCTGGCCAATGAGAATATCACCATGTTGAAATGATCTGAGAATACCAGGGAAGCAGGGAGCTCTGGAGGGAGAAAGGGTATTGCCACCCACAACACTGGTGTCCATGCTTGGTAGCATGGCCAAAGGGTGGTTGGAGTTGGCACGACTAGAAGCAAGTGTGAATTGGAGGGTGTGCTGCCGCCTAGCTCTCCCAGGGGGCAGGCTTATAACCATCACCACCACAGCATTCTTCTTCCATCTGCTAGATGCTAATCTTCCAGAGGGCTGGAGTGGGAGGTGGGGGGGAGGGAGGGTCAAATAAATATCTGCATTTATTTCAAAAGGCAGGGGAAAGTTTATCATAACGACAGTTTACAAGTGTACACAACTCAGGGTGTAAGGCACAAATTTACATGTGGAAAAGAGGCTATTCACAGATGTAACCCCACGAAAAACCCGTGTGAGCAAACCATTAATTTATGCAAGGTAGCAGCCAGCATATTAATTAGTTCACGCCTTGAGTGGATTTTCTTTGCTGTCTCACATGCAAGGTGAAATGAGATGGGTATCACAAGCTGGTGCCTTCACAGAAAGTAGGAACCACTGACAAAGCCATGTTGGCAGCAGTGGGATGCGGGATGTGTCATTCTAGAAAGTTCCTCTCCCGGTTGCTTTAGAAGTTAGGATCTGGAAGGACTTTTAAACTAATTAATTTTTTGCATGTTATAGGCCAGAGACCTGACCAGCAAATTAGCTGGTTGATTTAAATAAATATTCCCCTCTCAACGTTTTCCTTTAGCTAGAGATCAGACAGTCCAAACACAAAGCTCAGAATTCCAGCTCCAGCTTATTCACTCAGTGAATTTATTGTAAAAATAAACTCAATTATTCCAGTTAATGGATTTCACGTTAAATAGTTTAACTTTCAAGGGGCTTTCTGAAGAGCTGTTCATAGGATGGTATGTGGAAGAGTCCTTTCCTTAAGGAAAAAAAGGGTGAACAATAAATAAAGAGTTACTTGCGTTAACGGTCACGTTATTTCATTAAAAGAGAAGAGCAGAAATCTATGACATCGTTGCCCAACATGGCATTAATCTGCTAATAACAGAAAGCTGTAACACTGGTGGGCATTTCACAGTATCTGCGCATAGTAAACTTCTGCCATTGTTAAAGTTCTGAGTTAGAATTATCAATGAATTCTTTATTTTTTCGTCTTTTTAATTTTCATGATTTTTAAAAATGTATTTGTGGTTTGCAGGTGGAACGCCCGCCTTGTCTGGCAGCGCCCCGTGCGGTCACGGCAAAACGTTGCAGTCATTGTTCACCTGCCTGTGTGGGTGTGGGTGTGAGTGGGCGCGCGTGCGCAGCCGCGCGCGCATGCGTGTGAAGGTGGGTGGGTGGGTATGTGCTTTTGGCTCATGTTTGTGATGATAATTTAAGTCTCTCGTGAGTCCGACCTGTTGCACGGTGTGAGGGGAGAGTGAAGTCAGAGAATGGAGGTGAGTCCCGCGTCGCAAACCTTCACCAAACCACGTGGCCCCATTTTCCAGAGTCCCCCCTGCGCCCCCGAGGGGGGGACCCAGCGTCCTCCGCTCCGCCGTGGCCATCTTGGTCTGGTGGGTACTCAGGCAGTGGAGGGCCTCGCCGAGCTGGGCGCGCCTGGCCTTTCCTGCTGGTTCGACACCTGACCCCTCCCCCTGGGATTATGTACACGCGTCATTGGGCTTCATGGATGTGGAAAGGGGGGCAAAGGAGGGTTTGGGGGGTACGTCCGGCTTTAGCGAGGGCGTGCGCTTCAGCCCCGACCTCGTCAGCGAGTTGTAGGCGTTGAGGCTGGGCTGCCGCGAAACAGTCACGGCCTGGCCGGAGGGCTGCGCGCCGTGCACCTGGATCGAGTCCACCCTCTGCGGGGCTGGGGGCGGGTTGTCTCCCCGGCCAAAGCTCTGGTTTCTGGACAGGTGGGAGGAATTGGAGCAGTTAGTATTGTTTCTTTTGAGAGTGGTGGCCTGGTGGCTTCTCGTGAGCGAGTTCGTGGGGTAGCTCCTCTTATAGTCAAGGCCGTAGGAGGAGGAGTGGTGCATTTCCAGCCGCTTGCTTAGGCCGTTCTGTGACAGAGAGGCTCCGGGAGGGCCCAGGGAGGCCTCCCGCTGGGGGACTTTGGGGGGCAGGCTGTCCAGGTTCTCCACCAGGTTCACCCCGTGGTTGGGACTCTTGCTGCTGAGATGCTCCTTGATGGTCTTATACTCCAGGGTGGCCGCCTGGTCCTCCAGCGCCATCTGGGCCACCTCGCTCATTTTGGGCTGGTCCACGTACTCGTGCTGGTAGCCCTGCTGCGTGATGGGCAGGACCACCACGCTGGGGATGTGGCTGGGGGAGGCCCGCAGGGGCAGGTCCGTGGGGATCACTGGGGAGCCCATGGGGGGCATGTCCTTGGTGCAGGCATTGATGAGGTTCTGGTTCCTCTCCCACTCGCGGCTGCCGCGGCTGGGCTTCCGCTTCTGCTGCAGCGTCGGGGTGGACTCCGGGGTGGGCAAGGCCGCCAGGTCTAAGTGGTGCTGATCAGCCTTGATGAGCATCTTGGCCGTGTTGCCGGGTGTGGCGAGCTTGCCATTGTGCATGAGTGGCGTGAGGATGGCCTCCGGCTTCGGGTCTTTGGACTGGGTGTCCCCAAAGAGGCCGCTGAGCTTGGTGACGCTGCTCATGGAGCCCCGGCGCGAGTGGGTGAGCTCCTTCTCTTTGCGCTGCACCGCGGACATGTCTTTGCGCCTGTGGTCGCAGACGCAATAGACGATGATGCCGGAGAAGACGGCCCCCATGACAAAAGCCAGAATGACCGCTATGGCCAAGAGGGTGACAGGGACGAGCTGGTCATGGCCTTTGAGGTAACTTTCCCGAATCACTCCTGCAATAGACATCGCATACGGTGTTAAGAAAAGAAAACACACCGTGGGGCTTATTTTTGTTTGGCGTTCACCCCGTTAATTAATAACAGTAATAAGTGACAATAGCACCCCTGCGTAACTTGTCTTGGGGCGCAGCTTGCCAAACATTAACTAATTAATCCTCTCCAAGCCGCCCCCCTCCCCCGCGAAATATGTCAACAGATTTCATTTGTTGCCTTCTTTGTGTTCTGAAAAAGTGCTTGTTCCCCTCTCTCAAGTATATGCTCTTTCTGCTTACTTCGGTCTTTGCAGTATGAGTTTTCATTTCCAGGATTTCTCCCTCCTCCCCCTCCCCTTCATCATTTCTCAGTCTTCCCCTCAGAAAATTGGGGTAACAGAGATACTTGGAGTCTGGGGGGGGGGAGGCAACAATTTTATGCCCATTAAATGAACAAATGGCACAGCGCTCCAGGGTTCCAGGGTCTTCTCTGATGACTTCTTTGTGGGCACCATGGCCTCTATCTGGAGAAAAGCTATGTTTGCATTTCAGGCAACTGGAGGAAGGATCTGGTGTATCATTTATGGTGAAAGAAAATAGCTAAAGCTCACATTACAAATGTTTATGCTGATTTTGTATCATCCTTCCAAAAAAAAAAAAAAAAAACCCACAACTCATGCACACTCAATTTCAGGTAAATATGCTGAATATTTGAACGAAGCTCTTCCCTTACTTGAACTGAAAGAATATTTAGAAAAAAAGACCATTTGGGGCCCTGGAGTGGGTTTGAGAAGTGTCAGGTCTCATTATTATGGCTAGAGTTTGCTGTCACGGTGAGATTCTTCAGCAGAGCTAATCCCTTCAATTTAATAAAAATTATGTGACTACACCCGTCAATAATCTTACAGTACATTAACCGAGATGCTGTGTTTCTGAAGAAAGTTGCCTTCCCTGTTCCTGCTTAATCAGCCACCAAGCTGAGAGACTAATCAAATGCAAACACTGAGGCTTTTATTTTTTAATACCAAGTGAGAATACACATCACAATTGTCAGATCTTAAGTGCTTGATGCGGTAGCTAAAAAATAAAATCTCAAATACCTCAATTCCTGCCTCTGGAGAGTGAAAGAACATGAATACGTTAGAGGCATTGCATGGGCTGAGGAAATGTAAACATTGTTCCTATTATGGAAATGATAGTAAGACAGAAAATGTACCTTCTCTGGTCTCAGGAGACACATTTTTCATCTGCTAAATCAACTCTTTCTGGAATATGTTTAATGTATTTTACTGGCAGATATCACTGGCACAGAATTAGAATGAAATGAAATAAAAACCTCTACCCCTTCCTAAGCCCACAGCATGCAGCCCTTCAACTTGTGCTGAAATGTCACAGCTGAGACCTTGCAGAAATGCAGCTTTGTCATGGGGTCTTTCTGCTAAAATATTTTGATTAGGGAAGCAGTGGTTTTAAAACTCAGAAACCTTTGCCGGTGGAAGAGAACATTCTCTTTCTCTTTTCTTCTAAACATTCCTCCTCCCCTCAGTTGTGACATCACAGTTGGTTGCTGTGGAAATGATTGTCCTGTGACAAAGGATTGTGACTTCAGGGGGAATAAATAGAAGCAGCAAATATCTCTTGAGAAACAAAGATTCTGTGATTAAACAAATGCCCTCGGTAATGAAGGGCAGGGCAGGAGATTCACCCCGGGAAAGAGTGTGTAAGATGGCAAGACCCTGAATAATTTCCACATGTGACACTTCTCAGATATTTCCAGGTTTATCTTCATGAACTTTTAAGGGGTAGAAATGGAGAAGCCAAAAAAAAAAAAAAAAAAAAAAAGGAAATTCGGCTGTAAATCACACCTTTTATAACGTGGAGCTCCCCAAACCGTGAGGTGTCTTGCATTCAAATATGTTTTAATACCTAGTCACCAAGGAACTGTGCTAATGAAAATTTCTTCCTTAAATTTGCATTTCCTTGTTGTAATGCTAAAATAGCAACTGATTTTCTTTGAGTTTTCATTGTGTTTGGGGTTCTATTGAAGATCATTTTTAACCACCTCGTGCAATGGCACAGAAATGTACACCTGTGAATAAAACGAGCTTAATTTCCCTCATTGACTGGGCGAGCTCGGTGGAATCTAACCACAGGGTAGACCTCACCGACTGGGTGTCGGGGGGTACTAGGTAGATTTTTCATGGCGGTGGGCATTTCATGGATCCTCTCCTAGCAATCATATTCACAGGAGCTGTGTCTTCCCAATAAATGCACCTTATAATAATGGGTAGTTATGTACAACTGACTTGGTATTTTATAATCTAAATTGACCTCTTAGTTTAAGAGGAATGGGGAAAGAAAAAGGCTCAAGTAGTCCATTTGTTTCGTTCATTGTTTAACTGGGGAAACTGCAAAAATTTCAAGTTTATTCATGGCTTTTTTACTTATAGCTCTTCTTTCATGTCTGAAGGTCCTTGACTATCTTAATTTCATGGAAACCATTTGCTCTTTCACTGGGTAAAACTTTTTTAGGGGATGACATTTGAATTCAGGTTTTTGGCTGTTAACAAATCAAGTAGGGTGTGCCCTTTGAGAAAAATGGTATCTCAAAGAGCTTCCCCTCACCCCATCTCATTTTGTTATGTAAATAGTGCCCTTAAAGCCTGCATCTCTTCAGTTTTGAGATATCTACCCCGAAGCAGGTGGCCTTCCCTCATCTGCTTGTGCAAATTCAGAAATCCCATGTACAGAGTTAGAAACAGATTCAGAGATAAAGTTGAAAGCACAAGTCAGGAAGATAAGTTATAAGTCATTTTTGGAAAATGCCTTCCAAACTTAAAGCTTTCTGCTTATATCATGAGAAGGGCAAAGGGGCATTCATGGAAACGATTAAATCAACTTTGTGACATTGGTCACTGTGAAGGATTGAACACAGTGGTCTTGTCAGGCGGGGTGGGGGGGGCGGGGGTTGATGGTACAAGCAACACTAGAGATCTCCAAAGGCCTGGGGTCTTAGGCTTCCACTTGCTGTTGGATGAACTTTTGGCCCATCTCTGGGCCTCGGTTTTTTTCATTTGCAAGGGGGGGTTAATACACTTAATGCCTTACCGGGTTCTTGCAAGAATCTTAAAAGTAACGAATAAGAAAGAATTTAAATGTAGTTTGCTGGACAAATCTATAGGTCAAAAGAAGCCACAAAGGAGACATGGTGGGCTAGTAGCTCACCGAGGGCTTAAGAGTAACAGTCACAGTCATTCCGTTTGGTTCCAGTTGGTATGGGTCTCCTGAGGGAGGGGGACAGACCTGTTCTTCCCAGCGCCAAACCTTGTGCTGTCCAAATGTTGCCAAAGGGATATGTTGAGGCAACGTAAGGGAACACGTACCTCTGTCTCAGGACTGCCTCTAGGTCCCGCATTTTGAGATAAGGAAAACAACAAAAGCAGGAAATGTTGAGCAAAACACAGTGATTATAGTTAGACTCCTAGTGGAGTGATAACCCTGCATTCAGCTCCTTGAGGGTGGGGACCATATTTTATATGCATTTATAACCCTCACTGTCACAAGGGCTCCTTAGCTGGGCACTTAATAAATGATTATCAGATAAGTGGTTTTGCAATACATTGTACAGACACTTTTAAATGGCCCTTTAAACTTGGTGGGACATTTTTGCAGTGACCATAACCTTCTGAAGTTGTAGAAACAAATTATATCTCCATCTATAGAACAGAATGTAATCCTACTAACATCCATTAGATGAAAGAAATCTATAAAGGTGCTCAATTTATGTCCAAAATAATAATAAGAGAAACTATTTCAAAAATGAAAAATTCATTTGGGGATAATTCCAAAAGAGATGATGAGGGTTGATGGGTTATTTGTAACAACTGGCTGCTCTGGTGAAATTGAATAATTGAATAATTCGAAATAAACTGCCAAGGGAGCTGGTGGAACATCATTGCTTCGGATGGTGCACGGAAACCCTGGGGAAGTGGAGGGGCTTTTGTAGGGTGGCATACTCCCTCTCTAGGTGGCCCCCCCCCAGGAGACCAATAAGAGTTGGCTTCTCTGTCCTGCGGCATTGAAATGCCTTCCTCTACCAACCTCTGGGCCTTCTGCTCTCGCCAACTGAAAATGGGGCATTATAGTGAAAACAGTATCTGAAACATCCTTTGCATTGATTCATTAGCCACCAGCTATTCCTCACCAGTCAGGAGGCGCTAAATGGTTATTCTTTCCACCTTCCTATTGCAGGAAGCAAGGCACACAACGGCTTAGAGATTTCTCTGAAATCATGCCTTAAATTGGCAGAACTGAGAAAGAATAGAATCTTCACTTTTTTTTTTTTCCCCCTGAGGTGAGAGTTTTCAGATGCTGGAGGGATGCGAGAGGGAGGTCTCAGAGGGACAGTTGGAAGCTGTTTAGAGGCTGAAGCAATGAAAAGATTATGAACAACCCCTCCCCCCAGGCCCTACAAAATGTGATTAACATAAGACCAGTTATACACTGTCAAGTAAGAGGAAGTCCAACACAATTGTGAATTTTCCTATGATGATCATGTGAAGGCATTTTGAAATTTCAAACATCAAATTCTTTATCCTTTTAGAAAAGAGTGAATGGTTTCTGGTATCCCTGCCCTAGGATTGTCTACAGTTGTCTGGTCCGCCTTGGGAAGCCCAGCACCAGGCTCTGGGACAGCATGCCTCAGGAAAGATCTTCTCCTAACTCGGGGTTGGATTGTGATGTTCTTGGTGCTTTCACCCTCATTGTCGCGGCATAACAAGGTTTCAGCTCCTGTCTTTGTGGGGGCCTTCAGCAAACATTTCCTGAGCATGGACCAAAGCGCCGTGCTGGGTGTCGGAGAGACAAGGGGAAGGGGGCACAAACCCTGCCATCCACTAGGAGAGAAGGCCCCACTCACGCATGAATACATCCCGAGTGGGGCAGCATCATGAGATGCGTAGGCTGTCCGCTGAAGAGACCAGTGAGAACCCAGTGTGTGGAGGAAGGAAAGTGAGAGCTGTGTTCATAATGGTGAATGGTCTGACCCCCATCTAGTCTCTCGTGCTGTAGGCACCAGCCACTTGGCTGTACTCTCCCTTGCTTCTGGGCATTCACACAGGCTGGTCCTTGTGCCTGGACTATCCCTGCTCACCCGCCATTCTTCTGACCCTCTCCTTTAGGCCTCAGCTTCAAGGAGGAAGCCTTTTCCAACTTCTTCCGACCAGGTTAGCTCTTCTTCAAGTGCCCCGGAGATCTGTACTTCTCTATCCTAAAATCATCACTCTTAAGTCACTTAATGTTTGTTTTTCTCACCTAGCTTGTTTTAGGAGGGAGATTTTCCCTGAAATTCCCAGGCACACAGGGGCTCAGGAAATATCTGCTGCGTCAGTAGTGGAACACTGCATGGGTTCTTAGAGAAGAAAAGTAAGAGCAAGAGCTAAACGCCATTTAGAAGCAGGCTGTGGAAAGCCTCAGTGACCGAAAAAGATACTTAGAAGCCATGTCCATTTTGGAAGGAAACTTCTTGGTGGATTTACCCGCAGTTTTCAGGGTTGTCTTTCCTGAGAAAGCGGACTTTCAGCTTATTCTACTTGATGTTGAATCCATCATTGAAAAACAGCTGGCTTCAGAGAGTCAGTGCCTTTGCGTCAGAAGCAGAGCTAGTCCACCTACATTTACTTTCACTGTTTTTACAACGAAAACTTTTTTTTCACCTCTACTTATCCCCTGCATCCTACCGAAATAGCTGGGAGACGGCTGTCCTATCAAAGCATGAGACGAGACAGATGCAAACACCGAAAACCAACTGCACCTGTGAAACGCCCTGCCAAGGAAGAGCCCTCCCCACGCCTGCCCGGTGACCTTGCTAAGTACAGGAGCCCCCGGCAGCCAGGACCTCGAAATGGTTAAGTGCGCACTTTCCCCTCTCACCCCTGCTCCCTGGACTGCCTGTTTCGGAGCTGCTGTGATATGATGAATGTGTCTGTCTCCATAGTGAAGTGATTAATAGGCATCTGTGTAGAGCGGACCCGGTGACCACAAAGACAACAAAGCCTCTCTGTGTCCTTTAGGGAAACATGCAGAGGCAAAGAGGAGGATGGACATTTCCTTCACGGCCGAGCCAGAGCGGGTTTCGTGTTGGGTCTGAGAGCTAACAAAGATGGCAGAACACCAAGAAAAGCCCTGGAGTAGGATCCCCTAAAAATAAACTCTTGATTTTCCTTTATAGTAAGACAAGCCTGCAATTTCCTTGAAATCCTCATAACAACTTGGGTGAATGGAATCTAACAACCCAATTTTTCTTGTTTGAAAATCTTATTGCAACAAAATGCCAGGCTCCCAGTCCTGCAAGGCAGTATGAATGAATGAACTAATCACGGGTCAGGCATCATGGCTGCTAACCACAGAGGGCCGGCTGTAATCCCTATTAAGGAGAGAAGAAAACAAATAGGGGAAAAAAAACCCTAACTGGAGACAATTGATCCTCAAAGCCACGCCCCACCCAGTGGAGACGGCAATCCTGAAAATGCTCGGGGAACTCTCTGTGGTTATCTCGGCAGGAAGGAGCCCCCTTCTTGTCTTAGGGCATAACGCGAACCAGATGGTTTAAGAATAAACTGAAGCGCCAGCAGCCATGGAAGTGGGCTCAGAGTTTATAACTCAAACTTTCCTTTTCCTTTTATTCCCCCCGCCCCCGTCAGGCTGAAGATTAGGTGCTGGGAGAGCCATGGTCCTCAAGATGTATCAAGTTAATGACCAAAGTAGAGGCAGCTTCCCTGCTGTGGAATATCCTCAGTTCAGAAGTTATTTTAAAGCTCATGTATTGAACTAGGGCCTACTGTGGTTGTCTGTGGATGAATCCACATCCAGTTCTGTCACCTTTGAAATGGATACTTTTTTTTTTTTTTTTTACTATTGTTGGGATGCCATCACAGGCTGAGAAGGGAGAACGAGCATGAAATTCCTTCTATTTCACATTTTTTAGAAGAGAAATAGCTTAATTTCCCCGTGTGCCAGATCTCTGAGGTTTCACGCTTGGCACTGCCCGTGGAGGGCTACACCATAGCATGGATTGAGGTCTAGATGGGGCATCATGATAATTTTTAAAAGCCATGCCCTGAAATGTTGGTCTGTGGTTGCATGTGTTAGAACTGTCACTGTCTTTGTAAAGGTAATGATTATTTCAATGGGCAAAGTTTTAGCAGAATTTATGTGGTTTACTTTCCTTCTTTTTGAGGTTTTCTTTCTAATAAGACTGGAAATCCAGCATCTAAGCAACTTCTGAAACCAGACAAAGCATTTCTGTTCTTCAACTTTGTAGTCCCATCGTCTTGCTTTGCTCTCTCACAAGGCATCAAAGCTACAAAATGAAGTGGATCGCCCACTAAACTTTCACTAATATTGTGAAATTCAGGGGATTCTTTGAATCATTTGCAGTGCTTTGATTTTTTTTCTCTACAAAGCAAAGATAAATATGAGGACACAGGTCTGTTTGAATACTAAAGCTGCCAACTTGCTGGAAAAGTAGTTCTTGGGATCTGGATTATAGACGAGGCTGGGTGTTACTGGGTAAGAACATAAACCTAGAGGTCATAAAGACCTGGATTTGAGTCTTGGCTTTATAACTACCTAGCTTTGTGACCTTGGGCAAGTCGCTCAGTCTCTGAGCATCAGTACTATTGACTATGAGACAAGTGTTGGAAGGATTTAATAGATCAAATGAATGCATGTAAAGCACCTGGCATCGTGCAGGACGTTTGTTAACGCCCAATTAATAATGTAGTAGAAGGGGCACCTGGGTGGCTCAGTCGGTTAAGCGTCTGCCTCCGGCTAAGGTCGTGATCCCAGGGTCCTGGGATTGAGTCCCGCATCGGGCTCCCTGCTCCACTAGGAGCCTGCTTCTCATTCTGCCTCTGTCTGTCTCTTTCCCTCTGTCTCTCATGAATAAATGAATAAAGTCTTAAAAAAAATAATGTAATAGAAGTATTTCTGGAATTTCTGACAAGTTACCTGCCTTGTACAGGGTCCAAGACAGACTCTTGTAAGGCGACACTTTGGTAGGGTTTGACTGTGTCAGCCAAGAGTAGGAAAGTAAAGATTTAAACATAAAATATTAGAGAATGACCTTAAGTAAGATAACCCACAGCAACTCGCAGAAGGTCTTAAATCATTGCCACTTGGGGTACCTGGGTAGCTCCTTCAGTGAAGCGTCTGCCTTCGGCTCAGGCCCTGGTCTCGGTCCTGGGGTTGAGCCTGTCGGGCTCTCTGCTCAGCGGGGAGTTTGCTTCTCCCACTTCCCCTACTTGTGCTCGCTCTCACATGTGTGCGCACGCGCTCTCTCAATAAATAAATAAATAAATAAAATCTTAAAAAAAATAAAAAAAAAATCGTTGCTGCTCAGCATCAGTGTCACCTGGAACTTGTTAGAAATACAAATCCTTGGGTCCTACCCAGACTTTCTGAATCAGTCTCTGGAGTTGGAGTTCATAAATTTGTGTTTTAACAAGCCCTCCAGATGATTCTTATTTTCACTAAAAGTTGAGAAACCCTGCCCTACATGACATGAATGATAGGGCAGAAAACAAATGGTTAGCTTTAAAAGTCCAGTCTCAGATGCCACCAAGGCAGCGTATAGCCAGACCTTCAAAATGCTTTCTTTTTTTTTTTTTTTTTAAAGATTTTATTTATTTGACAGAGATAGAGACAGCCAGCGAGAGAGGGAACACAAGCAGGGGGAGTGGGAGAGGAAGAAGCAGGCTCACAGCGGAAGAGCCTGATGTGGGGCTCGATCCCATAACGCCGGGATCACGCCCTGAGCCGAAGGCAGACGCTTAACCGCTGTGCCACCCAGGCGCCCCTCAAAATGCTTTCTAATGTAAGTACATGAACACAGTCTTCTTGGTGCTCAGTCTGCATCTTTAGTGGGACTCGGGTATGACAGTTCTTTGCTGCAGTTACGGTTTTCTGACAAAGAATACCAAATGAATGTGATCTTACTGGAAAGGCAAACAAATCCCTAAGACTTTCCCTTGGTACCTGACAGAAGCTTGACATACGGCCTGCAGCACAGTGGCCCTGCTGTCACAGAATCGGCCCAATTTGCCAGAGCCAAAAGCTGTTGGAAAAATGCCTGTGGTTTCTTTCTTTGCCCCAGCATGAAGACACGGAGGGGCCCGTCTGATGCTCCCCATCTCTGTCACAGGGGCCACTGGGGCGTGGTTGGTAATGCAGAGCCCAGATACGGCCTAGGTTGGGTCAGCCCGGTCTGGACGGAGTCCCAGGGACCGAAGAGGCAGCGCCTCTGACTAGAGCAGCCTCCTTGAGAGGCCCGCCCATCGTGTCCCATAACCTTGCAAGCGACTCCACTCAAACAGGGCACAGCCATCGGGCCGCATTCGATAGTGGGTCTGGGCATCTGTCCTCCTCCTCCTGCACGATCCGACAGGAGAGTAAGAAACTCCGAAAGCTGCTTTCATTTTTCTGAATTGAAGGAAGGGCCGGAGCTCGTTCCCCAAATCCAGGTCCTGCTTGAGGATCATAAAGATGCCGAGCCCAGCAGAGCAGTGCACACAGCTTAGTGCTTGCAGACCTGCTGAGTTGAACTGAATCTGCAGATCCACAGAATTATATAAGACATTTTAAGTTACATTTCTGCTGTGTGCTTTTAAATCCTGCAGTGCAAGACCCATCAGCACTTAGGCTATATTTATTGCCTTAACAAATGTCAGATGATTGTGTCCAGTGTTATCTATTATTTACGAATAACAAGAGGCTGTAGGACTGGAAACGACACGCTTTAATATGTCTGAAAGGTTAGGCATAATGCAGTTTGCTGCCCTGTAAATTTCTTGACACTCCTTTCCCTCCTAATAAAGCACTGTCAGTGTGTGACCGGGCTGAACTTGCATTATTTCTGTACAGTTCGTGACTGCCTCTGCCTTCAGTGAAGACATGTAATTGCAGAAACATAGTTAAAAAGAAGGCATCCTTTTAAAGTTAGGAAATTTAAAAGTAATTGGAGTGGGAAATTCCTATTATCCCATTAAAAAATGAATCTCTTTCCGAAGATAGTTCTCAGGCTGTAGGCTTACGAGAGCTTAAGAAATATTAATTAAAGATGGCAAACCTTCACCCTGCCCGTAATTAGCTTTCCGACACCGATTAAGATCCTGTCTATATCCTGTCTCGCTATATTTGAGTGTAGCCGTCTACTTCTCACTAGTTTACTTCAGGGCCTGTGATTGAAGGTGCTGGGAGATTTACAGGTGATGGAGTTCGTGTGGGTCTCTTCCGGCCTGCAGCGTGGCCCATACGATTCGAGGGACTTTATTACCCGCGCGGCCTGTATCTCCCTGGCATTGGCACGTGAATATAGCTTCTCCGTCCTCTCTAGGGTAAGGACGTGAACTGTGTATTCTGAGCAACACTTGCAGCTTTCGAGGCCGTGCTCACGTATAATGTCAAGAAAAGAGAAGCCGTCCTCAGGAAATTTCCCAGTTCCCACTCTTTGGCCCTTATTAGGCTACTTTGTCTATGGAACAGTAGGGTTTGCAAAGTGAACCTTGTAACAAGCTTTTTTTTTTTTTAAACTCCAGGAAATGAGGCTATCAGAAAGAAAGCTTTGAGATACAGCTAATATTATTTTTCCATTATTATGCATGATCCAAAATACAAATCGACTCTTTGCAATTTTATTGTTAGGACAAAACAAATTTTAGAGGAACACGGTGCCGTCGAACCAATTAAAGAGCAAATTTTTAACTACTCCAGATGTTCAGTTAATAAGATCATGCCTAACCTGGTCCCTGTAGTCCTTGAAAGTTCCATTAAGCTGTCAGAAAACTTTGTCATTGTGTGTGTTTTTGTGCAGAAGATAGGAGAGAATGGAAAAAAAAGACTGGGGGGAAAGGGCGGGGGGTGTGTGAAATGAATTCATGTCAAGGGTGGTGTGGCTTGAAAAAGTGGCTACAGATGAAAGGTAAGAGGCTCCTCTAGAACATGACTGGCTTTTTAAAATACCCTAAGGTTTAAGGTGCTGATTTTAGAAGAAAAAACTGAAGTCTCCATAATCATAATTTCATCCCTTCATGTTTTCTTTCTTTCTTTCTTTTTTTTTTTTTTTAGAAAACGGATGTTAGGTGAAGAAAAGGGTTTTAGTTGGTATCTCTCGAAAAGAAACTTTAACTATTGGTGTGCCAATGCAGGCAGGCAGAGAAATGAAACAGCTTCCTACGTGGCTGACATTTACCTTTTTTTTTTTCATCTACCCTTTCCACAATAATCTCATCAAGACCTTCGATAAATTCAACAAGTTGTCAGGAGGATACAAAATTAATTAGATCAAATCTACCTCTCTGCCCTCATGGCCGAAAGAACAATCACAGCCTGCCACATGGGCCGCTCAGTTCGCGCCCTCCTCCCTGAGCCCGCGCTTGCATCATCTGTCGGAAAGCCCGGCACCCGCCCTGCCTGCAAGACCGCTTTCCTGGCGGTTCAGATAGATTCCTCTTCTGGTAGGTGACAGGGAAACACTAATCTCGTAAAAATCAGTGGTGGCACCCTGGATGATATTCGTTTCTTTCTCAGGCTCCCCCGATTTCCGAGTCTGATCTGGATGAAACTCTGTGCCACGCAGCCCAGTGTTTTAACTAGAGAGACAGAGAAGCCCAAATTTGGAGTTCAGCTGGCTTGGAGCTGTACCTAGGCTAGAGCTCGTAGCTTGGCAAGGAACATCTACCAGGGAAATGCCAGGGAGGTGTAGAAACAGACACTTTAGATCCAAAACAGATGTAAAGTTCCATTTCCCAAACTTTATATATGTAACTAATAACCTAATATTATTAAATGATCCATTTATTACATGTCTGTCATCCTCTTGATCTCCGTCTTTCGCTTCCTCCTACGCTCCTTTCATCCCCTTTTCCCACCCATCCACTTTGCTGTCCCCCACTGCCCACAGCTACAGCCCAAAGCCCTTAGCATAACTTGGAAGGCTCCAGACTACCATTTCAATCTCAGGTCCTGTTGTGGCCCTCCAAATATTCCATCACTTTAGTCACCTCACACTGTGTCTTACACTCAGTACTTTCCTAGCTTCATGTCTCGGTCATGTCATGTGACTTATTTAGCTTGGAATGGCCTTCTTCCCCTTTTACCCTTCAGTACTTTGCAAGGCCTTTCCCTCAGATCCCAGCTTGGATCTGAGCTGTTGTCTCCCTTCCTCCTGTCTCAGAGCTCCACTGGACCCTCTTTCCTCTACTTCTCTTACTCTCAGATTTCACTCTGCCGCGGTGGCTAGCCAGGAGGCACTAGGGTGAACTGTATGTACCCCCTGTGAACTTGATTTCCTTGACTTGAGGACTTATATGGAATTCAGATCAGTATCCACTGTAATACTCAGTTTATAGATAGCACCTTTTGGCTGTGTTTGTTGAAAGTGAGGATGCCGTTTTGCCTTTCTTTGAGCTGAGGTTATTGTCACCATTATTAAACATATTTTCTAGTGCTTTCTGTATTCCAGTTAATCTCCTTCAAAGCCATGGAAATGGGAAAGGGAAAAAAAAGGACAGCTGTATAATTAAAGAAGAAAAAAAAATACTACGTTAACATAACAATTGATAAAAACGTGATGTTAAATAAAATTAAAAAGAACCAATAGTTTTAACCATGCCCGTGTTTTAGGAACAGTTTGATTTCTGAGCCTTTCTCACTTAAAAGTAGGATTTGAGGGGTGCCGGGGTGGCTCAGTCGGTTAAGCCTCTGACTCTTGGTTTCGGCTCAGGTCTGATCTCAGGGCTGTGAGATCAAGCCTCCTTGGGCTCCGCGCTCAGCAGACAGTCTGCTTGTCCCTTTCCCTCTGCTCTTCCCACTCCTGTGCTCGCTCTCTCTAAAATAAATTTTTAAAAGGTGGCATTTGAAAGTCTGCATTCAGTGATAATCTTTTAAATCACTCTATCACATTTCAAATGCATGTATAACTTTTGGTGATAATTCTCTGATATATTTTTTCACAGAATGAAGTTTTTACTTTAATTCCTCATATACGGGTTATTCTAGAGTTTTCTAAGAGTTAAAGGATAGATGTAATCTGGAGATTAGATTTTATGTACTCACTGAATGAATTATCAACAGTCTCTTCCAGTAGGATTGCCAGGTAGCAAGTATGCGGAATATCTGGTTAAGTTTCAAGTGGAATAATATCTTAGTATAAATATGTCTCATGCAATCTGTGGGACATACTTACACTATAAAGTATTCATGGCTTATGTAAAAATCAAATTTAACTAGGAATTCTATATTTAATCTAGGAACCTTACTCTGCTACCCCTAAATAATGTGCATCTAATGATTCCCACAAATATTCGTTGGACCCGTCTACACTTTGGAGATTAAAATAACAGAGAGTAACAAAGATGATATTAAACCTTTATGGGGCCAGTATAGCATAATTTACAAGTTAAAATACTAATGGACTAAATTTCAAGAATTGTACCTTATTTTTCATTAGCAGCAGCAGTAGCAACTTCACATTTTGTGCACTTAAAGGATAGCTTTCCTCTAACCCTCAGAACAGAAGTAAGTGAACTTTAATTCAGGATGGTTCTTGGAACAATAGCAGTCATTCCCTGTCTCTTTAGTGGGCCGAGGCTCTGCGCATGCCCATGCCCACGTGCTCCAGTCAGGTGTGGACTGTGGGGTGGAAGGTGGAGCCTCTTGCCCCGCCCATGGGCAGTCTTCCCCACCAGACCGAGCCCTTTTCTCTGAATTCTCCAAGACTGTCCTACTATCACATTTAAAAATGGCTGTGATACTATAGGTTTTACTAATAAAAGCTATGCATATTATCAAGGGTTTCGTCCTTTTGAAACAAAGTTAAGGCTGTTCAAAAAAAGCCCCAGTTTAGGGGCGCCTGGGTGGCACAGCGGTTAAGCGTCTGCCTTCGGCTCAGGGTGTGATCCCGGCGTTACAGGATCGAGCCCCACATCAGGCTCTTCCACTGTGAGCCTGCTTCTTCCTCTCCCACTCCCCCTGCTTGTGTTCCCTCTCTCACTGGCTGTCTCTATCTCTGTCGAATAAATAAATAAAATCTTTAAAAAAAAAAAAAAAACATTTCCACAAAACCTTATTAAAGTATGAATTCTGCACCAAACATACCTCGCTCTCTCCCCCCTCCTCCTCCCTGTCCAGTGGCATGTGATGGCCGCAACATTGGTGCTGAAGGGAAGAGCTAAAGAAAAGGGTCTGAGAAACCGTCTTCCAAGGGCTGTGTCCTTGACATCAGCTAAGCTGTCTTGAGTTGTCCAATACCCTTTTCTAGAGTCTGCTGTGTACATTTTTGCCTTGTTCCTGCAGGCAGTGATGGTCGGAAAGGCTGCACTTTCTCAAATATGTGTGTTCCGTCTGTCTGGTGGTTTGCTATTTCTTGGATAGGAACCATGTCTATCTCTAGTGTAGCCTCTAACTCCTTATTGGCATCCCATACTGTGCTGTGGAGCCAGTAATAAATTTTGCTTGAGACGCCTCAGAAAACATTTTTGTTATGGTAATGTTACTGAGGAAATGGCAGAGAAAATCTGGCCCAAGTGTAGGAGTCAAGAGAAGAAGAGGAGCTTGTTTTTCTTCCTTTACTATGGTCATCACTAATAATTTTCTCTGTATGTAAGATCACCTACATGAGACTTGACTCTTCCCATTGAGAGAATCGGGGCACTTTAAAATCCCCAATCCGTTAGATTTTAAGCATTCAGAGGCTGTTAAAATGCTAGAGCCATCGGGGCCAGGCTCGGTGATCTACACTGCTCACCCAAGATGGGATTTCTTAGCTTGTTAATGAGGGAAGCCTGGCTATGAGGGTTTGAGACTCAGAATAGGTAGAGTTTGAATGGGAACAAAGGGAGAAAGGGATCAAGCGTAGGTTACTGCCAGGTCAGGGAACACAGTGTATCACGAGTCCGCACCGATAACGGAACAGGAGACAGACAGCAGAAATGCCGAAGGTCCACTTTCCCTCCACCACAAGTTGGGGAATCACTAGCTACAGGTATCTTTGGCTGCTCACAGCTGGTCTGGAGAAGAATCTCACCAGATGCTTAACAAGACTAGAATGAGTAATTTCCTTTCAGTCTAAGACCATTTCACTCTCAGCTCCTACTTGACCAAACTTCTCATCCCCAGTCACAGAGCTCAGTAGCTGGAAGAGAGATCACAAGAGCACTAGATCATATCATTGCAACACGCAGAGCCTGGCCCACAGAAGCATGGCAGTTGTAAATCTTATTCTTCCAAATGCCAGAAGCCATGTTTTGGTAGTAGTTGAATCCTTACTGGACTCCTGTAATTGCTCGAGGCCAGAGTTTCCCAAACTTCAGTCATTCAACTACCAATACTACAGTTTTAGTGATACCAATGAGTCTTACCTACCATATTGCTTGGTAATTTTATCCCCCTGTACTTCCTCCCTTCACATTTACTTAGTATTCTATTTAAATTACCTTTAAAATGTATTTCGGGTAGAAACTTCGTCATTATCGTAAATGGGGGAAAAAGTGTCACTTTTCCTAGATAGAAGGTAACCATAAAAAAATGACCGAAAGCAAAACCGCTTTAATTTCCAGCTAGCTCCAGCTGCACAGCAAAGCCCCCAGTCTAAAGCCTGTTTATCCTTGTCAAAGTGGGAGAGTAGCAAGTTCAGGGAGTTGTTAACCATAAAGCACCAGACCGAGACTTTTCCTTTGACATCACCAAGAAGACTGAAAGAGAACTGAAAAGGGCATGACCTTCCAGCACAGGATTCAGGATTCTTAAAGGCTGTGATGTCCTGAGCCATCTAAATCCCCTCCTGTAAGGAGCCACCTGTCCTACTGGTAGGCCCTGCTGCTGTAGGCTATGCCGTGTCTGAGGAATCGATGATAAACTCTGTGATCTAGAGAATTGTTCAGGATTGTTTATGAAGTATGGACAACATACTCATCACCATACTTGACAGACCTTATGAATCTTACTGCATATTATTTCCCAAAGTAAAAATTGCTTACACAAATAGCTTGTACATTGATTAAAATATATGCAACATTTACTGTATGTTTTAGTTTAAATTATTCATTTGTTCTCTAATTTAAATTCTGTTTCTACATCTTTTTCTTGTCGGCAATGAGTACATCCTCTTGACTAAATGTAATTGATAGTATCTCACTTTAAAGATTTCCCAAAATATATAAGCTTACCATAGCGCTGGCATTTCCAATCAAATGGGAACATCTTTGTATATATTGAGTATTTTATCTGTTTTCTGACAGCTCACAAGAACTCTGTAAAGTCTGAAGTAGGGGATTTTCTTCTGCTCTGATTTATTGTGTCCTAACAGCAGTGGTCAGCATTTACATTTTATATTTATGCTGCCCAGCTCTCTCGGCAGATCAGTACACGGCTAATTTCCTCACATATCTTGCAGTCTTCTTGGAAATCAGGTTTTATGGTATTATTACTTTTGGTCAGAAACAAGAGGCACAAGAGTGGCTATTAATTTTCAGTATTGCTTAACCTAAGAAAGAAAGCTCTTATTTCTTCTGCTGTGGGGAAGGGAGGTGGGGGGAGACAAGCCAGATCTAAAAATAAAGTGGATTTTCTTTCTTATTCATATGTAATTAGGGCCCCTTTGTAACTACTCATTACCACCTCAATAGTTATAGGATGAATAAATAATATATATTTTTAAATGTGGCAAAACCAAGAAAGAAGTAGCCAAGGCTGCATCCAATTTATCAACTTGGTGATTAGAGGGCTGGCTCTAGAGGCTCCAGACATCTAGGGACCGACCCAGAGATAAAACAGAGCAGTTGGCTGTGTTTTTACTAATGAATCTAGGGCTTGAAAGATATCAGGCAATTTTAAAGAAAAGCAGCAAGGACAAGAGACATTAGACAAGGCCAGTAGGGTAATGAAGGGCAAGGCCAGTTACTGAGAGAGAAAATTACTTCATTTTCGGTGATAATGCTTCTGCGAGCCTTACAGGCCTCTTCTCACGCTTTGTTAGTATGACTGTATATGTACATACAGCATCAGAATGCTACTCACAGTGTAGAAGGAAAGAGCCTTGGAACATTCCACAGAAGGGCAGAGGGCTTGGGTCTATTATTTGGAAAGGGGGAGGCTGAGAACAATGGTAGCAGAAGGGGGTTAGATTGCAAGGTGAGGATTGGTGCTTTGACAGAATGTGAGGAACGCACAGGATTAAATCGAGACGAAAGACACAGCAAGGAAAAGAAAGAAAAAGGCAAGCAAACATACTCTGGAAATGCAGGATCGTTTGGAGGATGACGTGGGACAGAGAGTTGGGCCCAGCCCAGTGGCGGTCAGCAAATCTGCAGGGCAGAGCTGTGGGCTCCTCAGCTCACTGGCCTCTTATTCGGCAGCCAAAATAAGAAAAAAGGCATGGGGCACTTGACTCCTCCTCAGCAAGCTGGTGAGCGGGACACATTTTCTGCTTAGTGGGGAAATGTGTGATATTTTAGAAACAATTCCAGAGTATATTTAGCTCCTAAAGCTGGGGCACACAAATGTCACATTCCCATGAGACAGTCGACCCAGTGAAAAGAGCACCCGCCAGAGGCCCTCGCAAAACCCATGAAACTCTCGCATCCCAGGAGATGCTGCGCAGACGGATGTGACATCATTAAGGCACCCACATCAGGAAATGAAAAGAAGCGAGGAGATCAGATTGGGCTAAGTTAAGGGACGTCATCATGGGTCAGAAAAGAAACAAGACTTTTCCAACGGAATAACGCCATCACCAAGTCATACCACACAGTGCTCAGCAAAACAGAACGGAAGTTGAAAATAAATCATGAACATGAAACAGAAAAACAATTCAGAGCAAAATGGAAATTAAAATCATAAAAATCATGGCAAAAGGAACATTAAGCTACAACTTTTTTTTGGAAAAATTTTTCTGCGTCACAACCCATTGTCATTGCCCCATCAAATACATAATCAATTGTCAAAAACCAAACTCGAATTTGACAGGGCAAGGCAAGGAGTGAATAGCACAGGAACAGTGATCATGTTAAACACCCATGCGATCACCTCTGCCACCATTGTTTGACAATTTGTAGACTGCTTCCAGCTTTGTCAATATTCATAATAAGACCCAAGAGAACGAACAATGCCGAATTTTAAAATGATCTGTCAAAGTGTTAATTGGACTCTTTGATAACCTCCATCCCTTGGGGGAGTTAACAACTGGAGAAGATTCATGCCACCCGTCTCCGTGAAGTGAAGAGAAAATGATTGTAACCAACAGCTAGCGATCTGGTTGACATATTTAATGCTTTACGGGAACGGCTGTTTGGTTTTTCAGAAAAGTCACAGTGGGCAAACACCAAGTGATTTCACGGAGCCGTCTCTTCTTGAGAACTCGGCCAAGACCAACACATCTGCGGTCTGGAGCCACACATAACAAATAATGGCACATGGTAGGGCTTGTGGCTTGCGGTCACAGTGGTGTCGCATCACCCATGCGCCTGGCGCGCTCTCGCAATGGTAAGAGCAGGGATGCCTCCAGCTTCAGGAGACTGCCGAGGCAGAAGCCACTCTTTAAGATTGGGGGCAGGGAATGTGACTCAGAAGTTCCAGAGGAATAAGAAAATTGATTTTCGAGGGGACACACTCTGGAACAAGTCACAAGGGTTACACCTTCGCACTGCGGCTTGGCCCATACGGCCGTGGAGGTGGGTCACAAAAAGGGGTGAGAATCTCGCATGTGGGTCTGCCTGGCAAACAGCCTCTCACAGTAAAGATGGCAATCCGTACATGGAAAACCCCGAGGGGGGGATGTGACAGAGACCGGCCTCCAAGGGTCACGGTGGCTGGTCTGCCCTCGAGACTCAAACCCCCGCTTGGATGAAACCCTTGAAAACATATAGAAGTGAACAATTCTGAATGAGGGGAAACAGCTCTCAACATAACTGGGCTTTTCAGCCTCTGATTTACAAGCCTGTTTTTTGGACAAGTAAAGGCCTCTTTGGTTGCAGCTGCAACTAACGTAGGATGTGTTACCAGAAGCAGCCACTGGCGAGAAAAGAGAGGACATTTCCTGTCTCTAGTTGAGCAAAGAAAGCAGGGGAGAATTTAGGACAGTTCACAGTAGAGTCCCTTTCATTGAGCGCAGCTTCCTTTCCGTTTTAAATGCATAGCAATTCTGCTTGATTAAATAACATATTTTTGTTTTAGCTGTTGTCCTCAAAGGGCAGTTACAGTACCTCACAGGACCACAGCTCTATTCACATTCAGCACCACGCGTGAGTGAGGGATGCTACCAGCCGGAAAAGACTCTGCCCTGCTATTTCTCCATTCACGCGGTAAACGGGCCTTTGCTTGGATTACGCGCATGCCAAGGCCGGCACTGCCTCCCATCCCGTTAGGCAATGGGGAAAGAGGACCCCGAGTCACAGGGTGAGCTCAGAGGAGTGGAGCGGGATCTGCTTTGGGCCAAGCCGCACCTCTTTTGGATGGAGGGAGCTTAGAGGATGTGTTATTTGTTTTGTGTGGTTTCTCCTTGATCGGGGACTGATTTAGGATCGAGCCGAGCACAGAGGATTGGATTGCAGTCTTTTTTGAGAAGCTTTCAATCAGAGTGTGTTGGAGGTTCCTTAAACATTGCGAGCTGGAAGCAGTTACACAGTCCTCCTCACTTTTCCCTCCCTCTCCCCCCAGAGGAAGAGGCATTTCCAAGGCCTTACCCTTCTTGTCTTGGTGATTACGGGAAGACACCGCCCCCAAAGAGTCTGTGCTGTCAGGTGAATGGAGCAGGTCCTTCCAGTCCGGCATTCCTGCCCTAGACTCATACCCCTCCTGAGCCGCGGCATCTGACGTGGTGGTGCTGGGCAAGAGGGAACTGGAGTGCCCTGTTTTCATCACAAATACAGTTAGGGAACACATCGCTGGAGACCCCTGCATTCCATCTCTGCTCAGAGGCCCGGAGGGGGACACCCAAGCTGGCTGTAGGACTGAAAGGAGATTGCCCTAGAAATAACAGGCTTGGGGGTTGGGGTTCCACAGAAGACTCCCTGCCCTTGCAGTTAGAAGGTGAGGGGCCAGATCCTGTCTCTGCTGCTTGCTGGGTGAGCCTGGGAGATTCACTTAATCTCTCTGGGCATTGATTTTCCTTGTGCACAAAATGGGGAGAGGATAAAGTGACGTCGTGGTGGAAGTACCCAGCAGTGTCCTGACACCCATGCTCAAGCAATACCGGGGTCCTTCTTTGGTATTCCCGTAACACCACTAAAGGCAGGATGTGGCCACCCTGGGGGACACAATTTGGAACTGATGGGGCAGGTTGATGGTAGTGAATGAGCCTCTCGCCTGTTAGAAACAACTCAGCAGTACTGAGCCCTTCCCACCGAGCTTTTCTCACGGAGGGTGTGTCTGGTTTTCAGCTTCAACTCAACCTTGCAGGTTCCCCATTGCTAACAGAAGTGATGGCTCTCTGAAGGGAGCTGCTCCCACTACCGCTTCCCTGGAACGGCAGCCTCAAGCGCCCCATGTTGCCATGGCTATGCCTTCTGTGTCTTGGTCCAGCAAAGTCCCTTGCCTGGTTTCTTGACTCATACTTGGGAGAGGCTGTTCTTGAGGCCACACACTGACTGACATGACTCAGATTAGAAAGGGTAGCTTTTTGAGATCCAGAGGAGCCTACCAGAGGATGACATCAGGAAAAGAATGGCCAGGTTTGGAGTTATGGCAGAAACTCTGGATTCTTCCTGTGAACACGTTGCTAAGCTTTCCTGCCGTCATCCCACAAGGTTAAATACAGGTCGCACCAGGTGTTTTGATGTAAACTGTCACAGTGATTTAAAGGAAGCCCCACTACCTGTTCTCTCCGGTAGAAATAAAATTTAACTTCTCTGTGATTCTCGAATAGAGTCTTTGGCTCATTAAAGCCTCTTAGCTATAGCAACCTCTTGAACACTGTTTGAAAGGACATCAAGGCATTACTGTGAATGTGGAATCAGTGCCTCTGGTAGAAAGGAGGACAGATTCACAAGTGGTCCCAACCTTGGGCTGTGATCACCAGCGTACGTGATAAATATGATACTGGTGACCAGAAAGAAAGATCACAGTGACCGATGTACCGCATTCCTCTTTATGACAGTTATTATAATAAGGTGGATCCCAGGAGATTCCAGGACTGCACATAACAGACAACCGATGCAAAGACGACCAAGGGGAAGCACAAACAAGCCAAGTGGCTCACCTAAACTCTAGTGATTTCTGTGGAAGCAACACTCTTACATGCCACCACAGCACTTGGGTGACATTTAAGACACCTCTTTCTATGTAGAGTGTGTTCGCCTCCACACAGCTTCAAACATTGGCTTTGGTGCACATAGTCTGGTTTATATCCAGCTGTTAGGAACATGGTCATTTACGGCTCGAGAATGCTTGCATCTAGACTGTCTGTGTTTTCATTGCTAGGTTTCACAGCTCATCTCTTAATACTGATCAGAAAACAGTAGTAGCGAAATTAAGCCGGACTTGGAAATGCAATTCTGCATTCTCTTCCTTCTTTTTTTTTTGCTTATATCACAGTCTGAAACAGAACCTCTGTTTCCTTCTCTTGAATTCTACACTGCTCTTATGCGATATATGGTCAGCCTAACAGTGAATTCAGCACCCAGCCTAGGCAATTAGAAATCGCTTCATAGGGAGTTAGAAACGGGGGAGAAGGAAAAAAACAAAACCTTTTTCTCCAAGTAGCAAGAATTTCTTTTACCTGAATTGATATGCATTTTGAGTACTTTCAATTTAACTGTGTTCAAGGGGCAATTTTATGGTAATGCCGTAAGTATGGTTGAGGGAGAACATTTCTTAATACGGTAGTCTAGGGGAAATATATGCCTAGGGGACACATTCTCCGTCGAAAGATTTCCTGGACCATATGCTGCAAATACATGGAAAACTCATTGGTAATGGAAAGCTATGGCTATGAGAGGAAATTAATGTGGACCAGATGGTAGTTAGGTAGGAAAATGCTTTACGCAAATGTGAGAAATCAGCTCCTTCCTATTGCTGAAC
>NW_024426663.1:73615767-73717828 GCF_017311325.1 Ursus maritimus | reverse complement strand
TTAGTCTAATACCCACCACATCCCCATTTTCTATATGTAAATCTAGAGAAACCATGCATCTGATGTACTGAAAAGTAAAGGAAAAAAATCGAGCAGCCCGAGGTTTGTATTCTTTAACACTTATGCTTGAGGACAGGCAACACGTGTCACTGGTGAATCAGACAGTTGGAGAGAGCATTACCTGATTCTCAACAATTTTAGAACCGCCTTGTAAGAGCACCATTAAACAGCAGTCCTTAGTTTGAAATCCAAGAGGTGTATTATTATTACTACTTCTCCAAGCTTAAAATGTGAAAAGCAAATCACTTACATTCTTTCTTAAAATCTGATTGTACAGGCTATATCATTTTCGTGTATTCCCCAAGAGACTTTGTAACCAAAATAGTGCTACAAAAATAGGCATTTGTTTGTAGATATGGTATTACAGGTCAGTAGATTTGGATCCTATGATTTTGTCTTGTTAATCCATTATGAAAGGTCATATTTTAATCAGTGGAGCTTATGATGTGTTCTTTTTTTTTTTTTAATAATCAATCTCTCCATCCAACATGGGGCTCGAACTCACGGCCCTGAGATCGAGAGTCGCACACTCTGCTGACTGAGCCAGCCAGGCGCCCCTGATGTATTATTCTTATAATATGCAAAGGAATAGATTTTAGAAGTTAACTTTAATATGCATCGTATTGTTTCTCTATATCTACAAGTCTTTGTGATTCCAGAGGTTAGAGACCTTTCAAACCACTATTACCTATTAACGATGATTGTAGCCAATTAGACACAAAACAAGAGACACTAAGTCAGTACAAGACAGGGAGAGAGAAGGAAAACAGGGTCCAATTCACTAAAAGGGTTCTTGCAGATGTGACTGTTATTGCACAGAACTTTGGCCAAGCAGAGAGATTACATGATTTATCGTGATGATCCCTTTTTCTGAGTTAGGCAGTTCGAGTTTTATGGCTCTCTGTGAGCGTGCACTCAGCCACTGAACATTTTAGGGGGATGTGCAAAGGACACAGGAACAGTGGGTGCATTTTGGACTTTGTGGTTGGCTTCCTAGTTTACATCTGTGCTCATACAAATAGCAATTTGGTCTTTCCTTTGATGGTAGAAATACAGTGCCTAGTCCAGTGCCTGACACCGTAGTAGGCACTCAACACCTGTTGGGTGAGTGACTTAACTAAATCTAGTCTAGGTTTAGTAACTCCAAAATAAGCCTCTCTTGGAATAGTTTGTGAAAAGAAAGTCTCCTGTGTGTTTATAAGTACTGTTGAGACTAGTTCTTACGTTGGTGGTCAGTCAATCATGTAACCACTTGACGCTGGACAGATTTAGCCTAAAATGGACAGGATCATTAGTTGAAAGGAAAATTCCAGCTCTTCTTTAGCGTCTTCACAGAAGCCACTGATCAAGAGCTGAGGGTGAACAGGCATCATCCCTTAAAATGTTAATATGGAGGAATTAATAAGTTCCTTTCCCTTTGTAAAGGAAATAGGAGAGATCCATAGATTGGAGGGTGACTTTTTGTTCATAAAAAGCATCCCATCGTTTAATTATTCTTTCTATATGAGAAATAACCTGGGAGTTAAAATTGGTCTTTGTCCAATTGATGAATGCTGGGGAGGTTGCCGGTTCAATTAGATTTAAGACCTGAATTCCTCAGTATCTGATAAAGTTTATTCAATTATAGGAAGTGATTGCGAAGTATAATATTGGAGGGGAGCAGATGCTAAGTGGGTTCTCTTTCTGAAGGGTGAGCTAAGCTAGATGACATCTGCCTCCCGAGAAATTTTTCTTCATTGTTGGTGCTCAGTATTCTGGCTTGAGTCACATGAGACTAAAGGTGGATGAATTCTGTGGGTTCGTCTGCTCTACACGGCCTCCCTTCCCAAGGGGGACAGTCAGGAGAAACCAGGCATTGTTTCCCATATCTGCACAGCTCACTTAGGACTGCACAGTCTTTAGGACTTACAAAGAGGGTTTTTATGTATGCTAATTAGACACAGGGAGTAAGAGTTTACGTAGAACTATTAAACAAATTTGTAGCCATCTTGAACTATTTCTTCGAATCTTAAACCTGCCTTGATTTCTTTTCTTATCTTTTTTTCCCTTCTTTTATTCCCTGCCTCTACATTTAAAGACTGTCCTGGAATTGTTACCGTTAACTTATTTTTAACACAAAAGCTGTAAAATGTTTGCGCATCAGTGAAACTCTTAGTCCCCATTATAATGCAAAGCTTAAATCTTCCATCACACGTGTTTTTCATATTTAAAAAACACTTGAATAGTTTACTCCATAAACATTTGGGGGAACTCTGAGAAACAGCAATGGAACACTTCAATTACATTTAAATTTTTCTTATAAAGGGCTCAGAATATTCTGTTTATGGACTTCATGGCTTTGTTTAATGTAGTATCTGTGTATTTCAGAGCAGGAACAATGGGATAAATCCTGTTTGCATATCATTTCCATTGCGTCACCCTTCCTTGTATACATTCTGAAGAACTCTCACTGAAAATGTCTAAATATTCGTACTCTTTGTGAACTTAGATTTCGATGGCTAATTTTCATGTGATATTGGAAAGGTTTGCCTCGTAAGAACTGGTCTCTGCATGCTGTATAGATTTTTTTCCCTCTGCAGAGGGCATTGCCCTGAAAGTCAGCATTTTAGGGAATGGTACTCTATCAGTTAAGAGCTATGGCCTGTTACTTTAAGCACTGTTCTTTTATCTTGGATATACTTATGTCCAAAAGCAATTTCTTCTCCCTCAAGAACTCATTAAATATATTCACCAAATTCCCTAAGGTTGGCAGATTTCATGTTCTGTGGATTTAAAATGTAGGAACCAGTCTCATATGTCAATTGTCTCTCATAGCCAGTGATTTTTGAAGCATCGTGAAATTGATAAATAATTTTAGTGAATTGGGGCCCTGAAGTAACAAAGAATCTGGTCCATGATGTTTAGGGATGAGAACTATAAACTACCACAGGATGAGTAGCTTGGAATTACAAAAAAAAAAAAAAAAAAAAAAAAAAAAAAAAAATCTGTAAACTGACCATATACTGTGTTGTAAGACATTTCATGATCTGGAAGAGGAGTTGAAATGTCTATAAAAAAAATAATGAGGATAAAAAAATTAATTAAAAAAGAAACCCAAGGTTTGAAAATACTCAAGAGGATTAGTGAAACAGGATTTCCCACATAGATTTCCATCGATATTAAATTATGAGTAATGTCTTCCTTACCATTCAGGGCCACGAAGGAATCTGGAAGACAAAAGGGAGGAGAAGGTTACTTAATGTTTAACACTCTGCTTAGTGTGACTTACATAATAAGTAGGAATGAGCTAATACAGAATTATGCTAACATATGATCCCCAGTACTGAGTAAGTGCTTTTTAATTCCTGCGTGTGATACATGACGCTTTATATCGGGTCTGATTTCAACACCCCCCCCCCCCCCCCCCCCCCGCCCCGTCTCTTCCCGGAGTGAGTTTCCTCAAAGTCATTGCCCTTTGTTGCCAAGACTCAAAGAAAAAGCCAGAGTTAGTAGAAGGAATGGGAACTGCGATTGTATGTGATTCTGGGAATTGAGGCCTTACTCTATACAGAGGGACATGTATGTGGGTAAAAGAAGTGACACCTGGACCACACTTACAAAATACTCTTGTCTTTACATTCTCCCTCGTGTCATCATCTCAACCACACACGTAGGTGTGTGCGCTCTAGGTGTGTGCGTGCTCTAGCTGTGTGTGTGCTCTAGGTGTGTGCATGCTCTAGCTGTGCGTGCTCTAGGTGTTTGCGTGCTCTAGGTGTGTGTGTGCTCTAGCTGTGTGTGTACTCTAGGTGTGTGCGTGCTCCAGCTGTGTGTGTGCTCTAGCTGTGTGTGCGTAGGTGTGTGCGTGCTCTAGCTGTGCGTGCTGTAGGTGTGTGCGTGCTCTAGGTGTGTGCACTCTAAGTGTGTGCGTGCTGTAGCTGTGTGTGTGCTCTAGGTGTGTGCGCTCTAGGTGTGTGCGTGCTCTAGGTGTGTGTGTGCTCTAGCTGTGCGTGCTCTGGGTGTGTGCGTGCTCTAGCTGTGTGCGTGCTCTAGGTGTGTGTGTGCTCTAGCTATGCATGCTCTGGGTGTGTGCGTGCTCTAGGTGTGTGTGTGCTCTAGCTGTGCGTGCTCTGGGTGTGTGCGTGCTCTAGCTGTGCGTGCTGTAGGTGTGTGCGTGCTCTAGGTGTGTGCACTCTAAGTGTGTGCGTGCTGTAGCTGTGCGTGCTCTGGGTGTGTGCGTGCTCTAGCTGTGTGCGTGCTCTAGCTGTGTGTGTGCTCTAGCTGTGCATGCTGTAGGTGTGTGCATGCTCTAGGTGTGTGCGCTCTAAGTGTGTGCGTGCTCTAGCTGTGTGCGTGCTCTAGGTGTGTGCGCTCTAAGTGTGTGCGTGCTATCGCTGTGTGTGCTCTAGGTGTGTGCGTGCTCTAGGTGTGTGCGCTCTCTGTGTGTGCGCTCTAGGTGTGCGCGCTCGAGGCGTGTGCGCGCTCGAGGCGTGTGCGTGCTCTAGGCGTGTGCGTGCTCGGTGTGTGTGTGCTCGAGGTGTGTGCGTGCTCGAGGTGTGTGCGTGCTCTAGGTGTGTGCGTGCTCCAGCTGTGTGTGTGCTCTAGCTGTGCATGCTGTAGGTGTGTGCTCTAAGTGTGTGCGTGCTATCGCTGTGTGTTCTCTAGGTATGTGCATGCTCTAGGTGTGTGTGTGCGTGCTCTAGCTGTGTGTGCTCTAGGTGTGTGCGTGCTCTAGGTGTGTGCGTGCTCTATGTGTGTGTGTGCTCTGGGTGTGTGCGCGCTCTGGCTGTGTGTGCGCTCTCGTGTGTGTGTGCTCTAGGTGTGTGCGTGCTCTGGGTGTTGCATGCTCTGGGTGTGTGCGTGTTCTGGCTGTGTGCTCGCTCTGGGTGTGTGCGTGCTCTAGCTGTGTGCGCGCTCTGGGTGTGTGTATGCCGTGTGTCGGGGTCACATCACTGGTTCATTGAGCTTGCTCCTCAGCCTCTGACACTCACTCTTCAGGATTTCCTCATTTCCCCTTAAAACCCTGTTCAGGAGTCACGGTGCACCAGTTATCTAAATCCTCTCAATGCCTTTATGTGACCAGGTATGTCGAACAGAAGTAGGTCATGCTCCAGCAGGAACAGAGAGAGCAGAGAAGCCTTTAGGAAAGACAGCAGAGGGTGGGTGGTACCTCCTGCCCTGAGCCAGGCACCCCGAGTGCCTCACCAGGACTGGAGTTCAAGGTCAGGAAGCACATGAAAGCACAGAGGCTTGACCCCTGAGACTGAAGAGTGAATCACGGGCTGGGGACCTGAGGGTCTCCCCTGTGTTAGATCCAGAGGCTTCTTTCGGTTCCTAAGCCCCAGAACACACAGGTGGCGTGGGCCTCCTGGTGTCGTGGACACATGATAGAGACAGTTACAACCACTTTCACGGCTTTCCTCCATTCGTTTATTCAGTCCCAGCTGACACCCCTGATTTCTACAGATGCCCATACCACCAGATCATAAAAAGAGGAGGAAAATTATTCACCGAAGTCAGCTAATTAAGTTTGCTCACATAGACGCACACACAAACCAGAACTTGTTTCCCTGAAAACGGAGCCATAAGACACCAACATGATTAACATGATTTAAGATCCACTGATCAAACATCAAACCGTTTCACTGCACACAAGTAACGCAGGCCTTTTGGTGATGACACTGTCTTCTATGTGGATTTCTTCACTCATAAATTTTGTGTTTGAAGACCTAATAAGAAGCTTTTGCCAATATGTAATATTTGTAGACAAAAAAATATAGTGAAGAATTTGGAGGTGAGGCTGCCTGTAGCCCTCTTTATTGGATTATATTTGATCTCCAAAAAAAGGTAAGGTGGGGATTTGAATGGTACTTTTGAGTCTGAGATTTCGGTACTCATGGCTCAAAGATGGGGAGTTTGATCCATGATTTTCATTATAGAATCAGGTATCAGAGTAATACAGTTTCATTCCCTTAGGAGCTATTTTTTTGTTGCCATTTTGAATGAATGTAAGCTTCCTGGAATTCATCATATATAACATTTAAAACACTGCAAACTAACTATCTTCCAAGAGAATGGCATTATCCTCTACATTAGCATTAATAAACATTTTTAGGAGAATAGCCGTGTTAATCAGATCATAGGACCACTGGGCAGACGTTTGACCAGGATCTTTTATATGAAGTTCCAACTAAAATGTTACCATTTAGTAACTTTCGAAATGAATTCTGAGGTAAGCATAATAGGCTAATTCTTATTTAAAAAAGGTTATTTTGAGTCATTTTGTACTTAGTGGGTTCTTTCTGAAATTTTTTTGTTTGGCGAATGGTAACAGACATAAATCTAATTAAAAAATAATTACTTTTATTAGGCGATATGTTCAAGAGAACAAAACACTCCCATTCAATTAAAAAGCCAGAGTACAGCAATCACTCTTTTTTATTATTTGGCTAAAAATTACGGTGTAATAACACATTTTTTAAAAAACAAGACCAGTTTTTTAACAGAAGTGCTGATCTAACTTACTGCTCGGCTATAATTAATATCCCCTGGAGTGAATTGGTTCCACAGCGTTGTAACAAGGAAATAGGCGGCAGCATTTATAGCACCAGCGCCAACAGCACTGGCTTTCCAACACGCTGTTTTATTTGATATTGAGAAGATGATTTCTCTTACTTCTGCCAGATTCAGTGCCCGCTGCACCCAGTTCCACATGTGGGGTAATGTTTCTGGGCCATCCGACCAAAGGATCTTTGCACAAAGATGAGCATGGATAAAAAGCTGTACTTACTGTGACAGTCTCCCAGGCCATCTGTATTGCCACGTTCTATGTCCTGTTCAAAAGGCAGTCTTTAAAAAAAAAAAATGGAGAAGAAACAGATTCAATAATGCAAGTCATTACTCCAGGGTGAGTCTGAAGTTTCACTACAGAAACGAACACGGTTTGATCAATTGAATGGCAGGTGCAAAAAAAGGATATAACAGCTGGAAAATCTGTCTCCGAAGTTTATAGAAACGAGTCTTATGTGAGTCTCCGAAGAGAAGCCAGGGTTTAAGCAGCTAATTCTGATATTATTCAGGGAGTTAATTAGTTGGCGGATTATTTATATCCTTCTTTTACGGATTCTTTGAGCATTTCATAAACATTTAAAAAGTTTAAATGTTAACATAACTCTTTATAAGTGATGTCTGTAAAGTCTGTAGAAGTCTGTAAAAAAAAGAAAAAAAGTCTCTTCCTCTCAACTTTTCCTTTGACCCTCGTACTGCCTTCCTAGACCTTGATCTATTTCTTTGCATAGAAATGACCTGTATAACAGAGTGTTCCGAGGAGCAAATGGCTGGGGGCATGTAGCACCCTTGAGGGGATGGGACGTGGTAGTGCATTATGCTGAGAGCCCTGGAGACCCTTGGGTCCCTGTGACTCCGCAGTATTACCCACAGGCTCCCGCTCACTGTTCTTTCAAACCCACTTGGCCACCGCTGGGCTGCACAAGGTGTGTAATAAGACCAATCTCGATATATCTATTTTGATTTTTCAGATAAGCACACTGGACTCATTCGGAGGAGTACTGTCCTTTTTGCGGGGAGCTCCGTGCTGCTGCTTACAGCATCATTGAAACTCTGTTTTGCAACTGCCTTTAGAGTTTATTTTATGGGCCATATAGGAAGACTATCTGGAAAGTCACAACCTTGATCGAATCATTCACCATGTTTGTTTTCCAGTGTTTTTTTTTCTGTTAAAAGTCGAACTCGAATTCAAAGGATAAAGGTTTTCAGTGGTAGTGAAAGCCAGTTTTCATCAGGCCCCAAAGGGTGTTTTTCAGGGAGAGTTCCACACGTTCTGAGCAATGAAATATAGATACAGATCCGTAATTTTGGAGTTCACATGTTGACTTAGAAATTATTTTTTTTTTAATATTTTATTTATTAGAGCGACTACACACAAACAGGAGGGAGAGGGAGAGGGAGAGGGAGGAGACTCCCCACTGAGCAAGGAGCCCGATGCCGGGCTCGATCCCAGGACCCCAGGATCATGTCCTGAGCTGAAGCCAGATGCTTAACCAACTGAGCCACTTTCATTTTTAAGTTGGGGGGGGGGCACCAACTTAAAATTGATTTTTATTTTTTATTTTTTTATTTTTTTTTAAAGATTATTTATTTATTTATTTGACAGAGATAGACAGCCAGCGAGAGAGGGAACATAAGCAGGGGGAGTGGGAGAGGAAGAAGCAGGCTCCCAGCGGAGGAGCCCGATGTGGGACTCGATCCCGGAACACCGGGATCATGCCCTGAGCCGAAGGCAGACGCCCAACGACTGCGCTACCCAGGCATCCCTAAAATTGATTTTTAAAAATCAGTCTTATTACCTTTGGTCACACCTTGAATACAGAAAGGAGATAGGTCATTTCTTAGCTTCTGTTACTGTGATATGCGATCTCTACTCCTACACTTCAAGGGTTCCCGTGAAAAGATACAAAGCTCTAACACTAGTATGTCGATATTGCTGCTTGTGAAGCTGATCTAATCACGTATGGTGAATCAACCCTTTGCACTAGTCAGATTTCCAGGTCAGACTTTACAACTGTCATGAGCTGTGTTTGCGGGAATACTTTCCCTCAAATTATGCATGTGGTGGTCATCAGATACGCACTCCTGCCTGTCCAGCTATTCTAAAGTGGGAGAGGAGGCTCAGAGTGATGCCAAGACGATTCTTTGCCCTCTGGGACCTGGGGACGTTGAAGGAAGGGCTCAGACAGAGCTGTGCTGCCGTATGGCACCTTCCTTGAGTTGCCATAACTTGTCAAGGACGTGCACTGATTTCATATCCACTGAAGTAAAGATGGAAAGAGAAAACCCTTTTAACTAATGCCATCTAAGCATTTAAAGCCAGGGTAACAGTTTTAAGCACCAAAATCACAGGCATGATAGACTGGCCTGATCTAGCTGATCTGCTGGAGAACTGCCAAGAATTGATTGACTCCCTAACGAGTAATAGGGTCAACTGTTCTTCAGTGCAGGAGAATGGTTTATTGGATGCATGCACCATACTTGCAGTACAAATGCATCGCTTAACAAATGCTCTGCGATCTCTTCTCGGCCCTGCATGGTCAATTAGAGGAGCCAATTTTGCTGTGGCCGGACAGACCACAGCACTAATCTAATCGGGACCCTATTGCTCCTTTTCTCTGCTGTTCTTACACTGCAGTGATCAAGACATGCACGTTCTTGCCCTCTCTCCAGGGAATACTTAGAAGCCCACAGTGTTTCTTTTCTCTGTGTTTTTCATCAGTCTGAGGACGGATGATTAATCAATCGGAAACCTGCCACATGTGATGTCGGGGCGTCCTGTGAAATGGGAAAAGGAAGGACAACGGCTGGCAGTCCCATTGATGAGGTTTGCGCCGGAAGGCTCAGTGGCAGTGGTGTGCGAGAGCATAGTTGATGGTACATCTAGAATGCATAGCAGCCAGAGGCCACTTTACGCTCTTCCACAGCTCAGGCTTCTTACCTGCTGCTGGGTGACAGGTGGGCACAGGAGCCTCCTTCCTTTACCCACCCGCAGTACGGGTCTCTGGAGGCGATACACGTTCTGCAGGAAGAACAGGACCATGAGCTACCCAGGACTCTTTTCTGAGCACCATGGACTTTCTAATGGTCAACGAGGCCAAATACATACTTTTTACACTTCCCATGTCGTTCGCACCGGCCCAGGGGAAGCTTTATCACACAGGTGGAGAATGCCACATACAGAGAGCTGCTTGCTTTGTCCAGCTGCATGCCCGTGATCCTCTTGTCCTCGACGCCATCATAGCTGCACCTGGTGTTAGAAGGCAGGATAATATCGTTCACGGTCTCTCTTGAGTCAGTTCTCTTTTTCCTGTCACCCCCTTCCCACCCTGCCTCCCAGCCCACAGGGTGGTATCTTAGTGTGGTCTCACCGAAGGTGAAACAGGTCCTCTAAAGTGCCCCCCGCCCACATCTGTGTATCTGTATCAATGCACACGTGATCGGCAAGGAGGAAATAATGCTTTTTATGTATTACAGTATTTTTTACAAACAATATTAAAAGTCACCTAAAAATGCTATCCTCAGATAGTCTCTGTGAATGAAAAGGATCGTAATGACAAATAATTACTAAGAAAGAGCCAAAGGTTCTACGTACTTTTCAGGGTTATAAACGTTCATCTCCTCTAGGAAAAGGCTGTCATTTAGGAAACCACTGTTTCCTATCCTGGCCAAGAACTTCAAGATGATTCCCTTCTCTGATCCCAGGAAAACCACAGTGTGGTTCTGATATGGCCCAGCAGCAGTGTCCACTGCGATTTTGGTGAGGCGGTATCTGAAATGACAGGATCACGGTTTGTATCTCTTGGTTGGTCTGTCATTAAAGGGTCCCCTTTTCCACTTCAAACAGTTGTGACATAGCTTTCTAGTAATAATCTCAAGAAACATATACGCATATAGATAATGTTCTCAAGCTGTCTGGTCCTTTATTTCCACATGCAGAGCATTAGTATGGCTCCAAGGGGAGGACGGAGGTATGTGTCTGTGCAGGCCAAGTCACATCACAAACAAACAGCCACAACCATCTGAAACTGCTCAGCGATGATCTCTTCCACGAGCAGCCGGGAAAGGCTGAGGTCTCCCAGGAAGAAGGGAAGAAATACTGACCGAACTCATTTAACATTTCATTTAACACTGAAAAGAAAAGCAACAGCTACCAGTTTTCCGTACTCTGCCTCTAAGGTGCAAAGCCTAGTCAGCAAAATGTCAGATTGGAAAGCTTTCCAAGGGTACGTGGAGGGACTGAGAGTTCTGAAGATGGGCATATGGCGTGCTGATGGCACTATAAATACATAGGAGGACTTGCAAGCCAAACAAGGTCCATTTAAAGCCACAGGTGAAGGGCATCAGTCCTTCGATAAGTCCTATAGGGCATTCTCTTTCACTGATATCTCAGCTGTTCACCACTCCATGGATACCTGTTTGTGCCAAGCACCTTGGCAGAAACCAGAAAACACAGACCTTCCTACAAGTTATATGCCACAGTTGCCATTTTATGGGGGAAGAGCCATTATAGTACTTTAACATCTTCCCATAGAGTCACTGTTTAAAAATGGTGGTAAAGTTGAATAGCATTTTGTTTGATGACTGCCACCAACAGGATGGTGCTTCGGAAATCCTGTGGAATAGCTTGGAAATGAGCTCTAAAGAAATACGAGAAGGAGTATTTAACGCTATTACAAATTTCTAATCAACTGTCCCTTCTCTTCACATTACAAATGGTACAGTAGTTCATGCTAGTGGACTTGTGCAAGTGTCACCTTCATCCCTGGGCTGTTTGACAGCTAACAAGCCAGGGGGACGGTGCTTGGATGGAATCTAGAGCGTGTTTTGTAACCATTTCCAACCAAACAGGTATCCACGTCCATTGACTGGTTCTTCACAGCTTTCTTCGTTAGCACAGAAGACTCTCACCCGGAAGGAGATGTCTTTGTTACCTCTAATTGCTGGCATGGGTCCAATTAGCCTGAAAATACCAGAACTCTTCTCACTGGGGCTGTGGTGATGGGGCTTTTGTGGCAGGCACCCAACTGGCCAGCATTTCATAGCTGAATCAATGCCCAGGATAACAGAAGATGTTTGTGGCATTTCAAATCATGATCCACTGATAGGTTCTGTGAGCGTGAGATGGAGTAGGGAAAAATCCAGTTAGGACGTGATCTGCTCGACACCCACCTGACCATCGTCCTCAGGAACCATGGCCTGTTGATGACAGAAGGCACAGCCTCATCCATGAGTGGGTGCGTTTTGATGAAGTTCAGGGTATCATCGGGAAACTCATTGGAGGTTGCGTATTTTTCTAAGGACGAGGAACCAGCGCAGCAACCTGGCCTAAAAAGAAACAAAGGGAGGGAGCCTTGTTTTCATGCCTTCTGGCAAATTCTTTGAACGAACTGCTTCCCTAAGCAGCTGGCACGAGGAAGACTACCGTAGGCTGAGAAGAGGAAGTTGAACAATGCAGAATGCCACCGAATAAAATATGCTTAGATTTTCTCCCGGCCACCCGCCTCTTCATTCCGTGGAGAAGCTCCAGCCAGGGCAGTTCTGCCTCAGCAGGGGGCAGCCCGGCTTCCCCCAGAGGCACAGACAAACCCCCAAACAGCACTGGGCCTTAAAACAAGGGAGGGAGTGTGCGTTTGCACTCGTGCCAGAGGCTGCTCTACCTGTCCTAAAACCCTGCGGGAAGTTCTGGAGGCATGTGCTCCAGAAAAGGAGAGAATGCAGCTGGCTTGTGCGCAGATGGAGAAGACAAAGGCGTTCATAAAGCGGCCAGCCAGCATATATACCAGCAAGACTCACTGTCACCGGCTCTCCTTACCTGGGGGTCTGCGAAAATGTGGGTTCTGTGTTTATTGTGTTTGTTTGATTTGGGCAGGTTTGAAAAGCCAATTACACTGAAGATTCTCTCCTGAAAGGTCATTTCTTTATTTCTGAACAGTGACAGCGAAAACTCCTTCTACAAGCAATTCTGTGGCTTCAGGAGTCAAGGGACCGCCTCGTAAAGTCAGGTCAGGGAAACACCGACAACAATCCTGTCCACACCCCGGCTCTGCTTGCTGGTTCAGGAGAGTACATCGGACCCTGATAACACTGGCATGATCTGGTCTTATCTGCACACCATTTTATAGTACTAACCATGCCAACCCCGTGAAAGCATCCTGATGCTGGCAAGAGGAACGAGGAAGCGCGTGGAAGGATGGGGGGGAAACACGTTGCCACCATTAGAAAATCAAAGTGTGTGTCCTGGCGATAGCCGACTGACACCATCTTTACACACCAAGGGGAGCATATTCTAAAAGTACTCCCTGAAACCTCATTCCTCAAGTGTAACTCCCCTTCTTGCGTATCTAGAAAGTAGCTAACATTCCCAGCCAGTGACTTTTAGAGGATCCCTCTGAGCTTGCTGGAGTGTGCCTTTTTGCACCTAGTCTGGGCTCTGTGAGTAACAGAGTATATGCACAGCAGATAGTTCCGGTGATGAAGGTGATGAACCACAGAGGTTCTCCCCCTGGCTAGAGTGGGTCATGTTATCTAAGTCGGTTCAATTAAATGAACGGGGCTACTTTGTGTGGGGGACTGGTGGTTGGAGGGAGAGTGTTGGAAACCGAAAAATGAGGATATTGGGCTTTTCTGCAGAAGCCCACAAATTCATTGGAGGAAGCGGGACACACAGATGTTTGTAGGGAACTTAGATGGCATGTGTTCTAATGCCAGTGTGCAGTGCATGCCATGTGAGGAGGGCAAGGGCGGGGGGCGGGGGAGAGTTTCATCCTGTCCTGCTGAGAGGGAATGAATTAGATGGCTTAGCGCGAAGATTTCCCGGAGGTTACACAGGACCAAGAGGTCTCTGTGTTGTCCTGGGACAACAAGTCCCCCATGAAAGCAATGCTGGGGCTCTGCATTTTGGTGGAGGGATATGGACTGCGTCTGATTCCACAGCAGACTAGAACCTGGTAGAGCAGAGAAACCCTGACGGTCCACTGTGCCCGCTGGTCTCTACCTGTCCTTGTCCCGGAGTCCTGGACGCAGCTACGATCCAGGCTGGTTACAGAATCCAGGGATCACCACGTATATTTCACATTTTATTAGGGTGTAAGGACGTGGGTGTAAGGGACAGGGAAGCAGGGTGGAGTGGTGGAAATAACCTACTGAGGTCTGTGAACTTGCACAAGACACGTTCTGCCTCTCTGGGCCTCCCGTTTTCTCAGCTATACACCAGCGAGGCTGGACTAGATGCCTCCAATCACCCTAGGATTACACCGGATAAGCCACAAGGATAGAGGTTAAGTGAGAAGACTCGAGTGTCGTTGTTTTGAATATAACTATAGGTAATGCTGAGTTTAGGTCAAGGGGATGAAGGCAAATGGCTTCCTAGGGCTTTCTGTTGTTCCGGCATTTGTATCTCTTGGGCCCCATGGGAGGCGCCGGTGTGCAGTTCTTTAAGACGATCACTGTCAGAGGATCTCCCATTTCTCACAGTTCTGAATTGCACACAAATGTTTACACGTACCTGGGCTTGGGCACTCGTTCATCAGGAACTGGTGTCCAGGTGGAATCTGGAGACTTCTGTTCTTTGAACCTCCCCGTGAAAACATGGGCAATGTCAAGCATGTCGTAGGCACACACTGCAGACCCCGGGATGCTGTAACATAACGTTTCACACAGCGTTACTCTCACAACGGTTATGCACGCAGCCTGGAAAACAGACTCCAAAGGAACTCTCCCGTCACGGGCATTGGAAATTTAAAGTTCGCACCCCGATATTATAAATGTAAGGGATCCGAGTACACACAGTGAACGTTTCTCTGAGTCACGCTTGCATCAGTGGCTTTAAAGGAAGGACTGCTTAACAGCAAACTCATAGAAAAAACCTCTTCATGTTGTTACTGCTTTTGGAACTGTATTTGTTTGTAACTGGTGGTTTAGAAGGTTCAGAAATTCCCTGAATTTACAGTCCCTAACCCGAAGATAAAATCTTTGGCAAACATTTTGCGTCTCTAATATTGGTGTACATTTGAAGTAGAAGTGTCTCCACTGTCCACGTATTGCTGCTTTGAATTCGGTTTCTCCAGCCAGGGGCTCAGAGAGTGAGCATATATGTGTGGGGAAAGCAGGCTTATTTTCTGTTCATCACTGCCCATTTCAAGTTTTATTTCCTATTTATTTGCATAAGATGAAACAACTTAAGTCTCTAAGCACCAACATTTTGCAAATAAAGTGCTCTATTAAGTGCTCAATAATAATAATGGTGGTAATCTCTACCTGTAATTACATCCTTCTCTAGTACTCATGGAAGGACTTGGGGATTTTTTGTAATCCGTGGAGAGAAGGCATGAATTATTCATTCATTTGAACCCATGTTTCTTTTTAACTATGGTCATTCCTTGATTTTGATCAAGTAAATTGCAGGCACCAGCTGGCGAAGCATTTTCGCCAGGCTTCGAGATAGTGGCCATCGCGTGGGCCGGAGCACCTGGCCGAGACGTGGGCGCTTCCCAGGGTGGCGGCATCGTCCAGGGCAGAGAGAACGGTTTGATTTTGCAAACATTGAAAGAATATGGAAATCACTTCCTAAGTGATTAGGGGAATTTTCTGCCATCTTTAATTTCATAACACAGTTACTGAAGTATTACTAATAAAGCAAGAATTAGGGAGAGGATTAGAAAGCTTGTTTAAAACAAGGTGGCAGGGTGAATTTTCAAATATGTGGAATATATGTACATTATGCACAGAATTGAATAGATAAGACAATGACCGCCTTCGGTTTCGGAATCTCAGAGCCCTGGCATTACTTACTTAATTCTGTAAAAGTCTCTTCACATCTCCCTTTTCTAAAAGTAGCAGGTATACATATTTACTTTAAATATTATGACAAATAGGATTAATGCTACAGCATTTTATGAGGCACCTCATAATAACTAAAGTTGCTCTAGACTTTGATGATCTTCCCAAGGTTAGAATCACTTGTGAAATCCTTTCTTCTTCCTTCCTTTACTCCCTCCCACCTTCTGTTCATCTTTCCTTCATTCGTCCTTTCTTCCCACCCTCTGTTCCTTCAGTGTATATATTTACGGAGTCCCTTATCTGCAGCCGTAAATGCTCAATAAATAACGGGCTCTCGGCTGATACGTTTGGTGGGACCGGCAGACCTGGCAGAGAGTACTCACTTTCAGCTCCACCCAGGAAGCCTGTGGAGCTGGAGGAGGGGATGGGCCTGACCACGGGGGACCTGTGCGCTCTACCAAGGAACTTGGATTTTTATCCCCAGGGCAAAGAGGAGCACCTCCAGGGCTTGAAATAGCCCTTCACGACCAAGTTTGCCTGTGTGGAGGATGGAGTGGAAAGGGACGAAACCAGAGCCAGTAAAACTAGAGAGAGGCTCTGATTTATAGATGAAAATGGGTATGTGCATTGTTATTTTCTAATTTTACAGAACAAATAATAAGATTTCTGCGACTGCATAAGCATGTACTAATTGGGGGCTTCCTAGGGGCCTTTTAAGAAAATGAACGGAGTATCTATAATATACAAGAATCTACTACTGTTTTGTAATTACACGGTAACTCACCCTCAGTGCCCCCCCCCTGCCAACCAAACAAAGTAGAAACGTGCTCTGAAATTCCTCTAGCCCCTGCATTCCCGTGTACCAAGACAGTATTCTTTTTTAAACAATCCTAAATATTTGGGTTTCAAAGTGTGAACAGTCACGGCCTGGATTTTTGTATCTTTTCTATTCTCAAGTCTAAAAATCCCTGCACATGGTTAGAGCTCACTTAGATGGAACTGAATACCTCTTGTTGCAATATGGATTCATATTTTCGCGTGTCTTCAGTGGAGAGCTCTTGACTCTTGCCCTCCAGATAACTGAGGAACATTAGTGCGTCCCTTGGCATGTTCTGTTTCAGACTCTCCCTAGTTTGTACGCATTGCTTAAGTG
Source organism: Ursus maritimus (assembly GCF_017311325.1). Lineage (NCBI taxonomy): Eukaryota > Metazoa > Chordata > Mammalia > Carnivora > Ursidae > Ursus > Ursus maritimus. Next base: position 73,701,291 of record NW_024426663.1, on the reverse strand, counting down.
CTATCCTCCAGTCTCATCGTGCAGCTGCCTGTCATCTAGACACCCATCAGGTTCTTAAAAGTCTTGATAAAAAGTGTGATCCAGACCCCAACAGTGTATACCCAGAGGAAGAGAATAGAGAACATCCCAAGTTCTCCACAGACATGAGAATGAGGTTCCATGTTTTTAGATTTCATGACTATGCCGGTTATGCTCATGATTTTCACACAGCAGTGCCAGGACTCTAAGGTTTGGGAGAGCTCAGTACCAGGGAATCTTATGCCTGCCTTCCTCCTATTTCTTAATCTCTGCACATTTCTGCTGCTCCGGGAATAGCTTTTAGTTTGTCATGTGATTACTCAAAGTCTTAGCTGAAATAAACACGAATGTGGGAATGAACGTGCTGATGGTATTTCTAGGTACATTGTTTGATGACTGGTAAGTCCTCACTCAAGCCCCTGGAGTCAGTGGCAGTCGGGGTCCAGGTTCCTCAGACAGGATAATAACCAGAGTCCCTTAGGTGGGATGGACAATGGACTCGTTGGAATCCTACATTTCACTCTGTAGACTTTAAATACATTTTCAGTGGTTTCACTTCAAAAGTTATCATTCCAATCATAGAAATATTAGAAGTCACACAGAATGTTAGATGACCTTGAGGAGGAAGGAGGCACACTCTTGGGTTCTAAGGGTGCCTCTTTCATCACCAGACTCCTTGGACCAGGTGACAGAACTGAGTTTAGTTTCCTCAGGTGTAAAAAGAGGGCAACAGTATTCAGTTTCCAGTACTACTGGGGAGATTTAGAAATAACACGTGAGACGTGTTTACACGCCAGGCATATAAATAGAAGATATTGTTATATTTTATCTAATTACTTCTCCTAAAATCCGAATCTAATAATGCTTATAACTGACTGTTAATTTTGTTGATGAAAACGGAGTGTTAAGTGCTTCTTAGCCACAAATAGCGAGCGGCACGTTTTGCGTCAGTTGTGACTCTTGTGCTCTGGGAGAGAACCCCTGGGGAAAAGGAAGCCGGGAAGGACCAGTGAGGTGAGCACAGCTAGGGCACGGTTACCTGTTATAAGGTGTGGAAAAGGTTGCCAGCACGACATCACGGCCATTAATACGAATCACATCGGTGACTGCCTGGAGTATGTTAAAATAAAAATGAGAGTCTCCGGGAACTGAGCAGTTGAGGCGAGCCTTCAGGAAAGACGTCCACTGTTTCTCCAGGACTCTCTGAGACCCTCCCATGTCATTCTTACAAACCTGAGCCACTCTCGGGAAAACTACCTGCCGAGGAAAAACACACCGGGAAAATGAAATGCACTCAACTTGGCGAGATCTTAGTAGAATTTGCCTTTCTTAGAAAACAGAAACACAGCAACAAGGTGCTTAATTTAATCCCGTGTTTCTAAAATTAGTAGCAAAAAAAAAAAAAAAAAAAGGGGGGGGGGGGGGAGGGAAGACTCATTGGAACAGCATGTTTTGAAAGATAAGGCTGTGGCGTTTAATACAGAGCCATAAACCCTTCAGGGGATCAGCTCCCAGCCAGAGAAACTCATTTCCATATAGACTGCTTAGCTTTTTATTTCCTCAAACAAAAGCACACTTTGTATGCGCCATCTCTGCGCGTCCTCACTGGCTGCCTCTGGGCCCTGAATCCCATGCTCCGAATTCCTCTAACCCTGCAAGCCCCGGTGGCACTGAATTTGTGCCCTCCAGCTTCATGACCTTGATCCACTCTCCGGTAAACGATAACTGAAGTGGACATCCCGTAAGTGTTCCGCTGTTTTTTGCAGTAAAGACAATCAAGACTCTCACTTTGCTTAAAGGTGCTGGATATTTACCCTCCTTCTGTGGAACAACTCCGTTAAAAAGAAAAAAAAAAAACACCAGACGAGTATACCTAGAAACCACCTCTCAAGATACTTGAGACTCAGTGTGAAATCAACCAAACAAACATCTATCGATTACATTTTCAGTAGAAATATTTCAGAGGTTCCCTGTGATCTGGGACTGTTCTGCGAAAGGCTCACAGGGCCCGGAGGCAGAACTGTGTTCACTGCCACCAGTCTTTGGCCGAGTCTTCTCGAAATGATGACCTTGCGATTAGATTTCTGGTTCTTTCATGGTCATTCGTAATAACATTGGTCTGACCGCGTGAGACTCGTACCCATCTTACCTTTCCCATGGTGTTGTACTCCACTGCTATTTCCCTGAAGAAGAAGTAGATGTAGTCCCCATAATCCACTGCTTGGACAAAGTACGGTTCTGTGGGCAAACGGCGTTTTAATTGGGGACATGTCACACAGAGTGAAAAGAACTTCAAATCACTTGCAACCAGAGACATGATATAAATTAAAAGTGTAGGGCCATTAGACATGGGGTTAACGTGAACCATTTCTAATGACCACACATGCAAGTGCTGGGGATTCCAGAAGGCACTTGAGGCTACAAATTCTATCTTTCAGAAGTGGTTGCAATGAACAATGAAGAATAAATGAATTTTCATATGTCTCTAATTTTATTTTCTGCAGTGGAATGCCCGTATTACAGAAAGGATTTTATACGCATCTCCTCGTGAACCTTGACTCATATAGGGTTGTGAATAGCTTTCCTCCTGCTCCCCACCACCTCTAGTCCCCTGTTCCCTTCCATGAATGAAGCGTTCAGTTCTTTTCACGTTAGACTCGGTGACGAGAGCTCAAGGCAGGAAAGATGAATGTACAGTATTCTATTGTAGTGGCATTGGTCGTTGTGTTAATACTCCAGAAACTCATGGGAAATGAAAGGGGGAGGTAAAGAAATCAGTTGGGGCAAAAGATGCCGTTTCCACCTTCCTGTCTGTCAGAAGCCATTACTAAAATGGAACTACAGTCTGGTCTGTCCAGGCTCTAAATCTCCCTCAAGCTACGTATCTCCCCCCACCGGCCCTCCTTCTCTTAATTGTTTGTTCACCTTTCAACCATTTGGAATCGTGCTTGACGGTCCGTAGGGTTGGGCTGTCTCCAAGACTCCGGTAAATGACTGCGTCGATGGCAAGGAAGTCAGTCACTGTGGCTGAGTATAGTTTTCCATCTTCGAAGAAAACGAAAAGAGGTGAACAGGGTGTGGGAATAATAGAGACATCCCCCGGATGGCTTTCCTACATCAGGCAAATGAGATAGGACAACTGGGAAAAATCCAAGAGTCGCTGGGAAAATACTTGGCCCACATTCCTAACCATTTTAAATTAGGATCTTGAGAGATGAAACATTTTTCATTTTTAAATTACATGGCAATTTCTAAGCAGCAGCAGCTCAGGGAACAGGGTAAATGAAAAATGCTGTTTGCTTCACTTGATTAGATGGACCTTGGCTGGAGTCTCAAGGCCAAGGGCCCTTGGACACTGCCACTGCCACCACACCGTGGCAAACTGGATTATGTGGGAGCCCGGGGAAAGAGAGAAACTGATTGTATCACCAGAAATGTTAAGTATGCGCAGAAGTGATGGGAGGCCTTCGCCCGGGCTGGTGAGGGGAGTCAGGGAAAGGGGTTTCATAAGCAAAAAGCAGTTGACTAAAGTGCTACTTTGATCACGAGACTCACTGCTTCTGTTTACGTCAGTCACGAGAGCCACTGAGCCCTGCCCGTGGAGCTTAAAGAAGAGACACTTGCTTCAGTATTGCAAAGTCGCAACCTGAAAACATTGTGACACTGAAGATGCCAACGCAAGGAGAAAAGGAGAAGGGGTGACCCAGTTCAGCCTGGCCTTTGCTTGAGATATCATGCCTTTTGGGAGATGCGCTTTAGGGTCTGTCTAAGGCAGAAGAGCATGGAGAAAGTTGAAGATTAATCCCTAACGCTTTTGGCTCTTCTCCTGGATTAATAAACATCTGGTTTACAAATAATCCAGTAGCATCTTCTGGAATAGTAAAATCTGTGCAGTATGTGAAACAGAAGCAAGAATTACGTTCAAAATAAAAAAGTGCTCCCGTGGTTCATTTTTAGTGGACACCTTCATCAGCTGTATGTCAGTGTGGCTTATCCACACTACAGAACCACTTCAGCTCTTCCACTGGCGGGATAAGCGCCATGGTTTTTTAGAAGAGTTGATCCCAACAGATCTAAGCAAAGTTCTCGATGTCTCCTTTTGGTCTAAAAATAACTGAAATTTGCTGGGGTTCGAGTTAGAGCTGTCTTGACATCTGCGTTATGAACAAGGCATCTATCAATAAATGTTGATGGCAAACCTAGCTATGGACAAAGACATGTCTACACAAATCACAGCTCTTCTTAGAGAATCAATCAGAGCCCCAGGTCGTGCAGATATGCCGGGGAGTGGGGGGCAACGGGAGGGCAGCATGTGTGCGTGCGTATGTGTGTATTTTCCTTGCATCTGCTTTCCATTACGCTTTTTGTTTTGCATTCAACGTTGGGTATCTCACCAGAACTTCTTTTTTTTTTTTTTAAAAAGATTTTATTTATTTATTTGACAGAGATAGAGATAGCCAGCGAGAGAGGGAACACAAGCAGGGAGAGTGGGAGAGGAAGAAGCAGGCTCCCAGCGGAGGAGCCTGATGTGGGGCTCGATCCCAGAATGTTGGGATCACGCCCTGAGCCGAAGGCAGACGCTTAACCGCTGTGCCACCCAGGCGCCCCCTCACCAGAACTTCTACTTAGAACACAGAGCACTATTCTGCTGCTCTTGCTAAGATGACAACCGTTAGTTGCAACAAGGATCTTCTATTAATAAGGGCTGAGCTTTTATGAGATTTCAAACAGTCCAACGAAAACTCTCCAAGTATACCTGTCGGGGAGGAAGAGGGGTATTCACAGTATTGCCTCACGGTGTAGCTCCTGGAAGGTTCCTGGAAGGTTGGCGGCCTTAGCCACTACTCTGATGCTCCCCCCTTTCTATGTCTCTTCAGCTGACAGTTAACTTTTTCATGGTGGCCCATGTGCTTCATGGTGCCAGCAGGTGCAAGTGTCAGGAAGGTGCTGTAGCAGGAGTTACACACTCACGCACTCCGCTATGGCCTTGCTCCTGCTCACTGACAGGTTTACAAGACTGTTTCTTACAATGCCGCGCGGCCCCCTAATACCATGCTCTAACTTCAGGGGAGAACCTGAGGAGCCCTTCTTGGCACAAGCCATTTCTCCAACCTGTGACTGCAGACTGAGGCTCACACATGCATGGCACTGAGGACGAGGTTCAAGGAGCTAATCTTGTTTCATAATCAAAGCCCTAAAGTTCTTCATGGAGCTGGGATGTGCGAGTTTTGAGCTGTTGTGATGGAAATTACAGCCAACTGCTTTATTACATGCTGTAACAATCACTATTATACCAACACTTCTCCCCACACCCACCTCCACACAGCTGGCAGTGAATTCCTAAATAAATTCCTAATTAAAACACACACACACACACACACGCACACACGCGCGCGCCTATGCACGAGGATCCCAGCCTGAAGATGATGGCTTAGTTGCTGCTGCTTTCTGTCCTTTGCAGGGGAAGGAAGGGGAGAGGATGAGGAGTATACATCACCCTAAGCTGATCTGCATCACTCCCCCCCCCCCCCCCTCCCCGCGCCAGTTAACTTTCCATCAGAGAGAAGCAGGAACCCTGATCAGGTCAATGATATTTGAGGTGTCTGCTGGAAACTTGTGGGCTTGTGGCCTTCTGCACCTTTACCTTGTCTCCTCCCTTTCCCCTTCTCTATGTGGACAAGAACACACGTAGCCCTAACTGGAGCTGGTGGCCACCCCATGTCTGTGAGAGCTTCCCGTCCCTCTCTGAGAAAGAATTGCAAGAGAGCAGAGAAGTGAAAAGGCCCTGTGTCCCAGATGATGGTACCGAGTCACTGAGTCATACCAGCCCCAAAGTCAATCCTGCCTTGAACAGTCAATCTACTTCGGCGGTCTGAGGGGGGATCTTTGATTATTTGAACCCAAAATGCCATAAACGTGTCGCACATTCAGTGCAAACCTGCGATCCTTTTCTAAGGCACATAGGCACCGGTAAGGGTGGCGGAGACTCCTTGTATGAAGCAAAAGTACAATTTCCATGTGAATTTCAAATGGAAAAGGCATTCTTAATTACAGTATTCACCGGAGAATCAAAGTACAGCTGTGACTCCGCGAATCCTCCAGGGCGGGTTCGCAGCAACAGGCATGCGAGAGCAAGTGCAATGACAAGAAATCAGGCCGTTTACCTGCAAACAGTGCAACGTTGGCATGTTTGGCATCATACGGGCATCTGGCCATTCCACTAAATTCATCCCCAGAAGGTTCCAGAGTATCCATCTAAATGAAATAATGGGACTTCATTAGGAACAGTAACAACCGACAGTAGTCATAGCAACTCATATTTATAAAGCACTTAATGTGCGAAGTAATTCATATGCATAGTGCAGAGAATCCTCAAATACCCTCTGAGATAAGTCTGTTGGTTTCAGATGAGGAAACTGAGCTTTGGAGAGATGAACTCACTTGTCCGAGGTTCTACAACTAGGCGAGTCTGAGATTCAGTCATGTTTGCTTGACTCTTAACCGTTATAGTAAATAGATTCCCATATCCCTTTGGAATGGCCTAGAAATAAGCGTCTTTTCTTTGGAAAAGGGATTTTTTAAGGCAATCGCTGGGAAAACTTCCTCCCTTCCTCCCCCACTGCTTCTGAATTAAATGTTGAGTCATAAACTCTACAGAGAATGCTCTCAGTCTTTGGTTTTGTTTCGGCTGAGAAGCCCTGCCTTTGTGGGTTAAATCCCAGTAGAAGACACTGGAATTCTTCCTCTGGTTAGCTGGCAGAAGAGTATGGCGTCAATAGAGGTACAGAAACATTGGTGCAAGCAGAGCTCCGGTGGCCTTTTGCACCAACTTCAGAAACCTGTCCCAGCCTCCAATCATGAAGATCAGAAGGAAAGGTCCAGAAAGTGGGGCTCACACAAGTCAAAGGCAGTCAGGAGAGGGGCTGCCATTTGACGTCTGTGTGCTCACCCCACGCCTTGTTCCTGCATGCTGGGGGTTATAACTGGTCTACCAGTGAGTTTTGTTTGGCCATCTTAGTATGGAAGGAAAGAAGGGGGAGGGAGGGAGGGAGAAAGAAAAGCAAAGACAAAAGAAAAACTGAGCTCTGTTTTAAAATAAGGAGATTGTAAATGAAACCCGATTTCTTCTTTTTGAGCAAGCGGAAAAGTCAATTCAATTGCCTTTTTTACCCAAGTGGCAGCAACCAGCTATAAGTGAAGTAATGGCCACCCTGCCATTTTCTTCAAACAAGCATATGGACTCCAGCACCAAGACTTCTTTACCCACAGAATATATGTACACCCTGCTTGTCTTACTCCTCCAAGGTACCCACCTAGCTTCAAAGGATTTGCGGGTGTGGTAAAGCCTTGCTAGTGGGTAAAGCCTCACCAAATTCTATTTCCCTTTCCTCCACATCACACTAAACTACATTTCCCATCCTCCCCTGCAGTTAGGTGTGATCATGGAATGAGCTCTGGCAAACAGAATGGAAGTGGAAAGGTCTTGCCTCTAAAAACCTTCCAGTGTCCACTCTTGCTCTCTTCCTATATTCCGCCCTGCTAGATACAAAGGATCCAGTCTAGAATCGCAAGACCTTGGAGACGGCCGAGGCAGGAGCAGGACGAAGCTTAGCCTTCTGCATAACCTAGTGGAACAGAGCCTCTGTCACTGACCCGCACTCAGCTGTGACGTGAGCAGGAAGGAAGCTTCTCTTGGCCAGCCCCTAACATTAGTCAGAGGTTGGCCTACCTTGACCTGTAATTCGGGGGTTTCTGCCTTCTACCATGTGGTCTTCTTCCTTACACCGGGGATCACCCTAGCATTTACAGCTCAAGTACCAGAGTCCCTAAAATTATCTCCTCCACGTCATTAATGTTTTTCTAACCCTCTGTGGTTCCGTCTTGTTTCTGTAGTCTGAGGGTATCTTGGTTACATCTGGCAGTTGTCTGGTTTGACCACAGATACGACACTGGAAGAGGAGCAGTGTGAGACAGCTGTGGTGCCCGGGGAGGCTCCACTGAAAGGCCTTCAGCACTGAGTCAGGGGCCCTAAGTCAAGGTGTCTGCAGTCGTTGCACGGGAGGAGTGAGGTGCTTCCCGAGCGGCTGGTGGTGTTGTCCAGTCCTTGTGTTTTCTGCTTTCAACCCCCGGAAACGGTTTCAGGGATACGACAGAACTTCCTCACTGCTCTGAGCTAGCTCCCACCGAAGCCCATCCTGTCTGTTCAGACTCGCCGAGACTCCCAAAAGCAGTTGTATTTAAAATGTGTATTTTTGGGGGAAAGATGTTGAGGTGAGACATCCTTTAAATGCACTCTTCTCCCCTCAGAACACATTTATGAAAGTTTTTTTTTGTTTTTTTTTTTGATATTTTATCCCAATAAGATCATTGTGTTGAACTGTGACAGACTTTGTGGTCTGTGGGTCTGGCAAGTATCCAGAAGTAATGCTTAGTACACAGCGATGCAGTGGAAATGCCTTTATCCCCAGCAGTGCCTGCTGTAATCCTGGCAATGGGGAGACTATGCAAGGGGGGATTTATGCTATTAAATGTACCGAATTCTTAAAAAAAAAAAAAAAGGAGCCATAGCTCTAGCAAGCCAAAGGCAGGAGGCAGTGAAGTATTAATGTTTCGGTTTGTGAGTCTGGAAAGGTCCAGAGGCAAAACAATGCTATGGTGAAATCCTCTTTCCACGAAGTGAGAACTAATCCTGGTGGTAGTCTCCAAATCTCAGACTTACCAGCAGCCCCTGGAAATTAAATCACCATAGGGTACAGATAATTATACTAAGAACCAGCCTGACGTTTTGCACAAGTTCGAGAGGTTTAGAGAGCAGGAGGGAAAAGACATGGAGTGTAGTTTTAGGTTTATAGTGGGTGGCCCATGGAATTCTTCCCCGGGTAATCTTATTTGGGGCTCTAATCTTTCTAATACATTCAGCTTACTTCTCTTTTAAAACTGTAAATTGGGGCATGGGGCAGAGGTGGAGACCGAAAATTTGTCACCCTCCTGCTTCAAGTTAGTATAATCAACTTGATGCTTCTGCGCTCAGAGACTTGGAGTTTTTGGCGGGGGGAAGACTGGTCATTGTTTTTGCTTTGAACCTATAGTCCTGATATGTTCATTAAAAGTGCTTAAGAGAGCCTGTCGGTTCTTCCTGCAGCGAAATACATTCTTGTCTCACACCATCAACAAAGTCCTGCTCTGCCCCGAGTCTGAACACCTACTTCTCTGAGCAGTGCCAAGGCAGACAGACAGGACTGCGCGGGAAGAGCATCGTGTGTTTTCCGAGAGGCCCAGGCTCCCAAGCAGGTCTCAGCAGGTATGGCTAGAACAAGCGAGAGGTGACGGTCTCGCCACAGGTGAGGCGTCTCGGGGAATGGAACATGTGTGGGAAGAATGAGCTAGACCACTCCCGGTCTGTGTATCGCAGTGCCAAGAAAACCTGTCATTTGTCATAAAAGATAGCTTTCCAGCTAGGGAATTGGTTGGGAATTGTGAAAGGCATTAATCTTAATGAGGCCTAAACAATGACAAACGGGGATGGAATATTAAGTGGGAGAATGAGAGTCAACGTCAGCTGTAACGCTGTCACTGGCCAGAGGAAATGTTTGGACTGACTGTCTGCTACCGACCGAGTGGATCCTGCCGTTGTTAAGAAGTTTGCTATTTTAGGATAGTGGGTATTTTTAACATTAATTTCAATTTTGAAAAATACTGCATTAAAAATATCACTTATCTTACCTTGATCCTGAATGTTTTTGGTGCGTGCCTTACGTTTTATGCCTGGGGCGAATGCCTCCCTTGCCTCACCCTAATCGGGGCCCTGCCGGAGCCCATTTCTAAGTGTCAGATGGAAGATGAGTGTGAGGGTAAGGCAGACCCTCCCTCTGATGTCTGTGTGAAGGCTGGGGTCTTTTGAAACTGTCCAAGGAAAGGCTGGTGAGCTCTCTGGTTTGGATATCAGCCCATCACTTCTCTTTGCATTCTTCACACCCCTAAGGGTTCACTTTATGCTGGTGAAACCCAAATGCGTATTTCTGTCCCTAAATCAAGGCTCACCATCCATCTTCCGTTAGCTCTGTCCGTTCATATCCCCCAGGCAGTGCCATCCACAGGGCTGGTCATCGTCACAGAGTGCGGAACTGAAGCCCCACTCTCTCACAACCTGCCCCTCCCAGCCCCACGCTCTCCTGCTCTTACTTCCTGTCCCACCTGCTGGCAGTTCCATCCATCCTCTTCCCCAGGAGAGAGCCTCACAAGCCATTCTTAACCCCTCTCCCTCCTTATCCTGGGCTGCTTATCAGTTTTTGCATCCTACTGGTTTTTGTCACTTAAGTATTTCGTGAATCCGTTCTCTCTCCTCTGTCCCTGGGGCCACCTACCTCTCCAGCCTCTGCTCTCTTCTTAGTTGTCACTTCACAGTCCAGCATTTCAGACCCAAAGGAAGTTTATCAAGCTCAACAGACTGTTTCTTACTCAGTGCCTTTGTTGACGCTGTTCCCTCTACCTGGACTGCCCTTCTCTCTTCCTTCTGCTAACTGTCCTTCTTTAAAACAAAGGTTAGGCGTCTCATTCACTGTTTACCCCACACAAATGAACAGAGCACCTGTTGGGAGGCACTGGGTCAGGCTGTGGACAGTCACAGAGCTTGAGGGTGTCTCCCGGACTGGGGGCGTTTATGTTCCCTATGTGAGAACAGCAGCGGGGAGCATTTGAAGAGTGGGGTTATCTACCTCCTTCTAGAAGCCTTCTCTGTTCCTCATCTCAGGCCAAGGTTAGCATCTTTCTGTTGTGCTTCCATAATACTCTGCATTGTGTCACCACGGCAGCGGCCCATGGAATTAGTCTTCTCCCTGTCTGGCTTCCCTAAGGATGGAGGTCTCTTCTTTGTCCTTACAGCCTCAGTGCCTGGCCACGCGAGAAATGCAGTACATGTGTGTGGAAAGAAGGGCTGTGGCAGAAAGAACGGGCAAGGGGAATGAACAGGTGTGGAGCCAAGACCTTAGATCATGGCCACCTCTGTCCGCCGCTCAGAACTGACTTGATTTGCTAATGCTTTGAGACTTGATTTTTTTCCCTTGCGTGAGGCCACAGTGGGTAAGGCCACTGTCAGGTAAGCTGAGTGCTAAACGGAATTAAATTCCTGCATTCTTAGAAATCTCTCCTAGAAGAGAGTCTGCAGTTTCCGCCGGCATGCTTTTGAGATACCTCTTAAAATAGGAATTACTCACAACCTAAGTGTGTTTTTGTGCTCAGAGAGGAGATGGTGGGGTGGGAGGGAGAAAGAGGAAGGGAGAGAGAGGAAATGCACGTGGTATACACGGAAAAGTCTGCTGGCGTTCCGAACAATGAAGAATAGGGTCTTAGAGAAACTAACTTTGCTGGGTAGGCTCCTTAACATGTGTCAGTCAGTCCTGCACAAACAGGAAGCTTAGCAGCCTGCTCAGGATCACTCATGTGGAGCAGTCCATTAAGTCCAGTGAGTGAGAGGAGCCCTGATGGTGTTGAATTACCCCTCTTAGGTTGCTGCGGGGACAATCACAGTAAATCATGGAATACCTCTGGCCCCGTGTGCTTCCAACAGACAAAACCGCATTTACCTTATAGTTTCTGCAGGAAGGGTTGAAGGCATTAGTTCCACAGACAAACAAAGTATCATCGTTTTTCTTCAGAAGAACTTTAATAAAGTTGTGACACTCATCCTGAAAAGTAATGCAAACTCTTTTGTATCCAGTCCATCCAGTACAGAAACCCATCCTCACCGTCTACCACGATCTGCCGACAGTAAGGTTAAAAAGGAAGGTGGTTGTGGAGTTCCCCTGTCAAGAATTCGAGCTCCTCCTGATGTTTACCAAAAGATGACGTTGACAACAATGGCTTTTTTTTTTTTTTTTAAACAGTAACTAAAAGCATGGGATAGAGAGAGCGAGCGTGAAAGTGGCAGCCTCCCATCATATTAATTTTAATGCCACATATCCCAGGGTCCCTTGATGGGCAAGGCTCCTGGCTGAAATGTGTTTTTATGTTGTTCTGGGACTAAAGGCACAAACCCCCGTCTGTCTGCGGCAGCTTTGTTCTGAGCTCTTCTTCAGCCTCCCCGAGGACTCTGGTCTGTGCGGCGGGCTACTAGAGAGCGCGCTCACAAGAGTTGGGGCAGCCAGCGTGGTGTCCATAATCCCTAGTGCCCCTGCGTAGTTCATGATGCAGCCCTAGCAGCTGTCGTAATATTTCATCACATTAAAAGCAAACTGTTTTTGCAAATTAAAGCCTTCAAATAAGTTGATGGAAAAAGCAATTACTGGGGGAAAAGGGACTAGCACGATCCATTCCACATCACGGTCTACGGCCGGAGATAACAGTCAAAAACTTAACCCAAAGTGGCAGCTGCAGGAGAAATGAAAATTGCCTACCTTATGTTTTCCCTTCATTCTGCATGTGTCTACATCAGCCTGTCTAGATTTCCATGTCAGTTTCTGCAGGGATCAAGAAAGAAATCAATTAGAGCCCAGAGGTTGTTGCATTTGATTTTAGAAGTAAGAGTTCCCTTGGGGAGATGGAGGCTGAACATGTATTTATTGAAAGCTTTCCGCACCCTTTCTCCATGATTAATTCACCGTAACAACAAAAGATCGGAGATGGGATCCATTCATTTAATTTTGAACTCCTATCTATTCATTAAACTACAGAATGATCTTCTTCTCCTTGAGATAAAGATGAAGGAGAAAAGGAAAGAAGAACAAACAACAGCATGGAAATTTCTCGTAAAATATCCAGATCATCTTGCTAAATGACGCTCGTTTTGATAAAGTACATGTCCTTGCCCTTTCCTTTCAGTGGATAAATCACTTTTCATAAAGCGCGCTTTTTCCCTTAAAGTATGGAAGTCATTTACTTAAACATAAAGGGGACATTCACTTCGGGTGGACAAAGATTTAATTCAGGTTACTCTCCACGTAAATTCATGGGCTGAAGGGATCGTCTACTTCTGTGGCAGATTTTATTAACTAAAATGCCTCCATGTGGAGTTACAGGGGAAGCTTAGGTTATATTTTATGTCTGTCTGAAGTGGATAATGGTCAGATTCCTGAGCCACAACAGGCAAATCAAACTTAATGCTGCAAGACGTGGAAACGTAACATCGACACATTTGTGGGGCAAGATTTTGCATAGGAAAACTGATATTTTCCTGGACAAACATGGTAGTATTTTATAAAAGGAATTTGGAAATGACCTGAAACTCCAGAGTACACAGAGGCACACACATTTGATGAATAAACTATGAGGTAGATAGCTCTTTGCAAACACGGATTCGCCCCACATTAGTAGGATTGCGAAAAAATGTTCCAAATTATTAGCCATGCCATCTCATGCAGTGCATTTAAAATATGTATTCCCTTCAAGAACTATCGGAAAGCCCTTCCTTTTAGAAAGATGGTCTTAAAACTACTTACTTTGCTACAATAAATTTCTTCTGTGTGTGAGGTGTCCATATCAACAGTGTAAATATGGTCCCTGTAAACAATGAGAAATTGATACAGTGTCAAACAGAGGAGTGGAGATAGTTAATTTTCTCCGGAATGAGTGTATATCTCATTCCAGGCAGATAAATCCATATCCATGTTATTAGAAAAGAGACGTCCGCGTGCAGGAAGAAGGGAGCGGTTCAGCTGCAAGACATGCTCTTGATCACACCCTGCTACTTCTGACAAATCGTGGCATCTTGCTGAAAGGGGCACCTTTTATGAAAACTTTGCCGTCGTCTCCCTCCTACCAGCACTATACTCTCCATATGTATGCAGTTCAGGAGAGAGGACTTTGAAAGTTAAATTGACCCCAAAACCAGAACACAGGTGGGTTTGCCCGGGCCCTTTCTGTATCTTCAAACCCACGTATCAAACCCTTGCTGTTCAACAAACCACACTCATTCATCACAGGGGCTAACAAAGAGCTCATCTCGGGCAGTTTCTCCCTGCACAAAACTTTATTTCCAGCCTTAGCTTTGATGATTTGATTGACAAGATGGAAGACGATAAAGGTGAAATTATTTCCAGAAAGCACTGTTTTCTTCACACAGTGATGGTCAATTAAGGTCTAAAATGTACTTGAGCTGAAGTTTACATTTCTTGCTTCTGTTCACCTTCCTGTTTTGCTGAGAATTTGGTTGCCTTTACGATCTGCTGCCAGTCTCCCCCTGGAAGGGAAGAAACAGAATCAGCAGCTCAGGTGTGGGGCTATATTTAAACATCCCCTTCTGTGTGAGCTGAGTACAAGGGCGTTTTTGTCTGGAATTCAGAAGAAAGAAAAGAAAAGAACTCACTCAACTGGGGAGATGGGGGGCTAGCGAGGGAAAGCAAAACAGCTCATTTTCCCTTGAAATAACATTGACTTTTTCTAAAACGCAGGAAGTCCTGGGGCTGGAAAATTACCCACAGCTTTAAACCAGGACCTCAAGGCTCCCATGTAGACTTTCAAGCCCCCTCATTACTTAAGGGAAAGTGGAGGGAGTGGGGAAAGAAAAAAAAGAAAAGAAGAAAGAAAGGAATGATCTGCTGTCATGATTCACTTTAATTCCCCCCCCCCCTTCTTTGGAAATCTGTCTGCTACTGCTTTTAGGAAAAGTACAACAGAGGAAAAACAGAAAGAAAAACAGGCTTTCTCATGTGAAAATAAAAGTTGGGGGCAAGCTGGTTGGCTTACACAATTTTCTTGCAACTGTGAGCGGTTGAGCTGTGTGTGTGTGTGTGTGTGTGTGTGTGTCTCAGGGTGGTGAGGGGGAGAATGGTTTGCCTGTTTTTGTAAATTGCTGAATTGGGAAGTTCTTGGAACCTCAGTAGGGTGCCAGAACCACCCTGCCCTTTAATTTCAAGGCAGTTTTATTGCATTCCTTTATTACTTGTTTGACTTTATTGGTGGTGCTGTGGGTCAGGCTCATTATTGGGACAAAATTGCCTATTACTTTGGTATCAGGTTTGAGATGACTCTAGGTTTTTCCTCGCCCTCTCTCCCCTGAAAACTTTAAGTAGGAGCTGAATATATGAATTGTAAATTAACAGCTGATTAATATGCACTGGCCATTCCTCAGAAAGCTCTGGGATTGCCCCCTTCTGGCCTGGCCTGTTTATGTTAATTAGCAGTTTAGAGATTAAACAAACAAAAAAGAATTTTCAAAATGGATAGTAATAAAGCAGAATTGAAAGGGGTTCCTGCCATCAAGGCTCACTCAGTCTCTGGGTTCTGGATGGGACTTGACTTCTGATGGCTGACACCAATTGTTTGCAAGAACCGGGAAGCTTACTTTAAAAATAGAATTCCGTGAATGAAATTTTGTGGACCATTGAAATCTTTTTCAATATCCTGGAGATCACAGTGCCCAGCAAATGGAAACCGCACTTTATGCTACACGTAAGGCCAGGGTGAATGGTTATTCCAACTGCCCGTGTGTGCGTCCCAGGATTCATAAGCTGCCCTTCACTGAATTCAGTAAAGTCAATTCAGTTTGTGTTCAACTGACTTAATCTGAGGACTTCCTCCCCCCACCCCCAACTCCAGTGAGCAAAACTGAATTGTGTTGCTGTGGTTTGAGCCTGGGGGAAGGATTGGACTTTACACCGTGTCACTTGCTGCCCAGGAACCTGGATCTCTCTGGGCAGTGTTGGGAAATTGAAGGGAGAGGAGAGACCCTAAACATGGTGGCCAGGAAACTCCTTCAGGAATTTTCCCAGGGGTGGGTCCTGAAGGCAAGTGGCCAGGTGTAGAGTGGAAACCAACAGGTCAGTGCGGGGGTCTTACAAATTTGACCTTTAACAAAAGGCAAGTCTATTTTATAGTTTTAAAAACATGAATGTGTTTCTCTCCTTTTTCCCCTTACATTTCTCCTTATCGGGAGGTGGGGGGGGGGTAGGATAACACTGGGTTTTAATGAGCTGGAATAATGTTCACTTTTAAGTTTGCACAGCACTTTGCTCCTAACTCAGGGGCCACCCTGGACCTGCAGTCCACACCTACACTAAATCTTCAGGTACGAGGGTAGTCCGGTATGCCATTTTCCCCCCAGAGACTCAATTGCAGAGTGACTCATTCATAGAAGATTCTTGACTCACCCTACTTCTCACAGATCCAGTGTTTAATCATTGGTTTTGACCAGCCTATAGATAATTGACTACAAATGTAATCTTCCAGCCCTGCTACATTTAGAGATCTAAAAATGATATTTAAGAAGGAGCTGATGGGGGCGCTTGGGTGGCTCAGTTGGTTGAGCGTCTGCCTTTGGCCCAGGTCATGATCCCAGGGTCCCGGGATCGAGCCCCGAGTCTGGCTCCCTGTTCAGTGGGGAGTATGCTTCTCCCTCTGCTCCTACCCCTGCTTCTGCTCTCTCTCTCTATCAAATAATTAAATAAAATTTTGAAAAAAAAAAGGAGCTGATAGAGCCTACCAAAGAGGCAGCTACTGAGGACCTCATTGGAACGCTTGCTGAGGAATACCCATATCGCTATGTTTGTGGGCAAGAGCTAGTAGAAAGTTCCTGCCAGAACAGATAGTACCACCTTTCCTCCTCAGTAGGCTGTGGAGTACCGGAAGTAAGTGCCCAGCTTCTAGAGCAAGGCCACCCCGCTTCAAATCCTGCCTTTGTCATTTTGCTCCAGGCATTCCACCTTTCTCTACCTTGGTTTCTTCCTGTAGGACATGGAGGTAATAGCTTCTTCACTGAACTAGGGTTCTTTTCCAGGACTGAATGAATGAACATTTATAAAGAACTTACACAGCACATACAGCTAGTATGTACCACGTACGTATATGTGGAGTAGAATTGTTGAAAAGGGCTTTGGCATTGCTGCCTGGGACATGTTGTGGGATACTCGCAGGATACTGTAGCGTGGCCGCTGGTTCTTGGTTTGTGTTGCATCGCTTGTCGTTGGAGAACACCTAAGTGCTTTAGAAGAGTGAAGCACTGTTGTTGTCGACCTGTTCCTCATCTATGCTCACAGCCACGCAAGTATCGCAGACGTAATCTCTCTCTCTTCTTCCCACTGTGCAGTAATTAATCAGTCTAGCCCCAGGTTGAGATCACCGTGGAACCCCACAGGATAGGGTTCCTTGTTGCTTTTCATTTAGACTTTTTTTGAATGAACTATGCACCTCCACAATTGGGGATCATCTATGGGTAGAATCCCAAGGGACTTCTTAACATCATCTAATGTCTCATTTGAGAGAGGACACGTCATGGCCAGAGACGTTGTGCTCTAGGTTAATTAAGAATAGAATTAATGGGGCACCTGGGTGGCGCAGCGGTTAAGCGTCTGCCTTCAGCTCAGGGCGTGATCCTGGCGTTCTGGGATCGAGCCCCACATCAGGCTCCTCCGCTATGAGCCTGCTTCTCCCTCTCCCACTCCCCCTGCTTGTGTTCCCTCTCTCGCTGGCTGTCTCTATCTCTGTCGAATAAATAAATAAAATCTTTAAAAAAAAAAAAAAAAAGAATTAAGACAAAAGCCTAAATCCATATGAGCCCTGTTTAGGCTCTTTTCCTGCCATGCCATTCAGCCTTAAGACACGGTCTGTTTAAATGACATTAGCCAGTGGATGAGTATTTTCTTACTAGATCCAAATCGAAAACTCTTTTAAAATCGGTGCTACTGTCATTTAGTTGCAGTAATGATATGTACTACACATTCACTACAAAGTTACTAACAGGCTTAAACATGTATAATACAGGTTTACACATTCAAGTTAATTTAACAAGTATCAAGGAGAGAAGTACTCCACTGGTTGCCTGAGTAGATATTTGCGTATATGTTCAAGATAAAACAGTGGATTATTTGAGTCTAAGCTTCAAAATATGCAAACATTTAAATCCACCTAAAGTTAAACAGACGCAGAAAATCGTGAAAGCATGATGGCTTCACAAACGAAAGCAGCCTTCAAGTTCAATAACGCGTCATTTGGGAACGTCACGATCCTTACAACGGTGCCTCCTGGGTACGTTCAGATCTTAGGACCTTCGGATGCTCTGAGGGCGGACGTGAGGAAAAGGCCACTCACCTCGCAGCAATGTAGAGGGTTCTGTTCATGATCATAACCATTTGGATGTCCAGTCTGTGCCTCTGGGTGCTGTTCCGTCCTGGCTTGTGGCCCACAAACACCGGATACTGTTTTGTATCTGTGAAAAGAAAAGATGGGGCAAGAGAGGGAGAGGAAATCAAGCCAAGAATTGACAGGGCAGGGAGAGGAGGGGGGCTGGCCACAGAACCAAACCATATTTAAGTCAGTCCATGCCACCACTTTCCATTTCCAGTGAGTCTGTTATTTTAGGAAAGCCCGTGATAGACGGGTGCTCTGGGAGGACGATCAAGTTGCAGTTTCATTTCCAAATGATAATAAGCCTGGACTTCTGTTTCTCAGTGTCACCATTTCTGACTTGTCCCTTTTTTTGGGGGTTAAACTTGCAAGTGAACCCTTTACATGAAGGTGCTCTTTTCTTCCAGTTTTCTTTTCATCTTCTTTAGAGTGCTAAGCCTGAGGGGCAGCCTGCCAAAGATCTTGTCTCCGGACAAAACTATTTCAAAGCAGCTTTCCCATCAATCACCACAAAGGCAATGTGGTCTGGAGGCGAGAACCCTCGTCCAGGAGCCAGAAGAAAAATACAGTCTCCACAGGCGTCCAGTTGGAATAATCTACTATTGAAGGCTGCCCCGCTAGGTTGGTTGGCATTCTAGGAACTGTGGGAAGTTCCCTCTTGAGTTAAGCAATTGGCTAATCTCACAGAAGCGGGGGCTTTGACAGGACAGGGTCAAACTGAGTGTAGCCAGTCGGGTGATCTGGAATTTTCCCTGACTTGGAGAGTCAATGAACATATTTCTGCTTTCCTCCAGTTCTCTTTTGCTGAGAGCAGGCAATTTGTAATAATATCTGACCTTTAGAAATACCTACATTTCAAAAATCTCTCTGCCTTTAAACCTACACTCTCCAGAGCATTGGCAATCCTCCAAAGAAACTCAGAAGGAAAGAAGGATGAGTCATATTCAAAAATGTTTTTTTGGGGGTGGGGCGGGCTGTAAATAATGACTTGAAACCCATTCACGGATTCATGCTCAGACCCCTACATTTGAATCCCCTGTAGTCTGCGAGCGTTACTCACAGTGGGTATCAGAGAGCCTTGGTATATTTGACTCACAGTCAAGCTTGGTACGGGATTATCTTGTGCTTTCCCGCACACGCTCTGCGATTTCACTTACCCATTCATCAAGGAGCTTGCTAAGGCAGTTCATGCCCCTCTACTGTCAAGGATTCGAGGGTCCATTGACATTTCATTTTCAGCAGCATATTTGGGCTGGGGGCTCTTCTTTACACGGGTACCGGAGATAGAATACCTGTCCCAAATAGGGATTACTAAATGCGTAGTAAGATTTGGTACCCTGAGTCAGGTGGACCGCCACTTTAGTGATTTCGAACTACGCAGTTTGGTCCTTAAGCCTGCCCTGACTTTTGTTGGCTCATTGTCTGCTGTGCCAACTCACCTTCAGGTGACATTATTATTTCCCTTTTCAGGGACTGTCCAGCAGACAGCCGCGCACTAATGGATCTCCTTAGTATCCCCTATAGACGCTCAATCCCTTCCTTAGGGTTTGTTCAGTGTTTGTTCTGGGATGGCTACTGGGAAAATGGGTATTTGGGTAAAAGGGCTCCCTTCCACCTTTGCTGCGATAAAATATTTTGTCTTTTGGAGGGAAGGAAAAGAAGCAGTACATGGGCTGTTCGATTCCACGCACAGGGAGGACTTTTCCTCTTGAGTAGTCAACTGAACTCTTCATCACGTGGCTTTCTACCCTTGACAGTGAAGGGGAGACCAAAAGACAGTTATAAGTAGTTAAAAGAGGTCCTCTGCGAATTCAAAGTCCAGCAATGTTTTTACTTCTAAGTCTAAAAGAAAAGTTAATTTGTGTCTCTCAGTACTCCAAAACAGTCCTCTTCTTCCCGTTCTCGTCTTGTAACAGTGCCCATGCGGTAACGGCACGTGAGAATGTGCACTCGGGGCGATACCCAGATGATGTTCTCCCACAGCTGGTTTTCGGGCGCAATCAAAGATGGCCTCATGGTCGTGACCTTAGACTTCATCAGAAGTACCGAGGAACGTTTCAGATCCTCACACACGTTCACACACATGTCACCACAACAGTATTTAATGGAGTTTCAGAACAGCCGTCTCCCCAATTTGACGAGACCCCTCTGTCGTCTACTAACAGGTCTTCTGTTTTATTAAATTTTAGAAAATGTTGGGTGTTTTGCTGGTTGAAGCAGCCTGAAATGCCCACAGAGAGAGAGAATGACAGTAAGATTGTGGATACTTACAGTTGCCATGCGAAATACTGATTGGCTCAGAATCTTCTGGGAAACCAGCCCCAGCAAAGTGTAGCAGTGTGAAATATAGCAGCAAGGCTTCTGACCTCATAGTAGTTCAGCGGGGAGACTTTTTTCCTCTACTTCACCCTGCCAAAGAGCAAAGAAGGGATTTTTTTTTTTTTTTTGCAAGTCAGCTTTATTCACCTCCATAAAATGAAATGGCCTTGAAGATAAATTTAAGAGAAAAGGGGTCTCTGCTTCATATCTTCTCCATTGTGAATTCACGGATTATTGTGTTTTACATAAGAAAGCTGTATCCAGTACCCACCGCACCCTCCTTCCCCACGGATCTGAGCCCTTTTGCAAAGCTGCTCCCGAACACATGACCCAGAGCCTTATTCGTTCCTCTGTCCCGAGCCATTTTAAGGCCGTCATCGGTGGCTGTTTCACAGTTACGAAACTGCATTCCAAAAGGTGTGGATGACAGAGAAAGCGTTTTTTTTTTTTTTCTTTTTAGCGTAAATACTTTTCTTCTCAGCAGGTTTACGGCAGCAGGCCACCCCCCAGACATGTTTTATCCGTCCAGTATTCAAAAATTTGAAGTGGTTGCCAATATTGAAAAAAAAAAAAAAGATTTCTAATAAAAATCAGAGTATCTGACCTATTGACCTAAATGACTGTTCCCTTCAGGCACCACACCCCACCCCCAACACACATGCACACATGCTCACACACACACACACACACACACACATACACACCCACCCCATAATGCGCCCTGTTTACTAATTTCTGTTACCTGCTTGACCCCTTAGTTGAAATGTTCACCCTTGGTTTACATAATTCTAGAATGACCTTGGACATAAATAAAATCACACAACCTATGTTTAAAAAGAAAGAAATGGATCCTTTTAGACTCTGAAGAATACTGTAGGGAGAATCTGAAACCACATCCTGAAATGGTGTTTTTTTTTTAAAGACCTCATTTATTTATTTGGGGGGGAGAGAGAGAGAGCTCGCGCGTCCATGCACGAGTCGGGGGAGGGGCAGAGGGAGAAGCAGACTTCCAACTGAGCAGGGAGTCTGATGCGGAACTCCATCCCAGGACCCTGGGATCATGACCTTAGCCGAAGGCCGATGCTTGACCGACTGAGCCACCCAGGTGTGCCCTTAAATGGTATTGTTGATTAAAAAAATTCTCTATCTGTATATTTTAGTCTCAAATACTGCCTTGCAGTGGAACAGGAGTGAATAAAAATGCCAGATACACTGTTCTGCCCAGCTGTAGGTTCTTAAAGATGCTCTATATGTGTAGAAAATTCTCCTAGATCTTAGAAGTAAAAGCAGTCCCATGGGGGGCTGCAGCATACAGTGAAAGAAGGCTCCCAATACAGTAAATATCACATAATTCTCAGGCATATTTCAAATAAGTGTTGATCTATAGGGGAAATAGTGTAAAATGGAGATATCTTTTCATCTTTCCAGAGTGGTAAAGCCTTTGAAGTAGCCTGCCAGAGATGATCTTTGTTGAACAAAGCTATTTTACAGTAGTCCATCAATCATTTAAGATTTGTGTGTAGAAAAGTCAAACTTAGTAACTTAGGTGTCTTTGAAAGTTAATTTGGCAAACAAGCTGCTAACTTACGCTTTTTAGAACACTTAATATTAAATACCTATGTCTCTCTTCTTCATGCCAAAAAAAGCATTAACGAGTCCCGAGTGTTGCATCGCAACTTACAATTTCACAGACACAGCTGGGTCTTAATCATTTCTTCAGTTGAAAAGTACACATTAATTAATTTGCTTTATCTTGAAAAAGAGGGAGCGAGCTTGAGAGAGAAGCCTGAGCAATTCCAGATCTCCATCTCTGGTGCGGAGATGAAAATTAAACTTTAAATGATGACTTGCTCACAAGGGCAATCCATTACCAAGAGACATAAACATGTATTTATAGACAGGTTAAAAGCGATCATCTATTCATTCATTCATTTGCTAGTTTTTCCTATTCCGGAGACTCTTAACCCAAAGGGAAGAATCCCTGAGGTCCCCTTGTTTGTTTCTCATGGCATCTGTTCAGTAGAACACTAAAGAGGAGAAATCAGTCACAGGAGTTAGTAAGACATAAACCAGATCCCAGTCAGCTGTTACATTTTAGAAGAGAAAGTAGGCCCGGGCAAGAGGAAGTGGCAACATTTACCAAGGGCTCAGGAGTGGTATTATAGCCTAATACAGAAGCACATTACCTCCGAGAGTTTGCAGCATGTAATGAAAGAATAATGGAGACTCAGAACGCTGATGCTCAGTCCTTTAGAAATCTTGGGGAAATATATGTATACTTTTAAATATTAATTTGTCTCAGCATGACAAATGAGTCTCTGGCCTTCCACAATTGGCATTCGTCTTTGTACAGATGTCCTACAAGCTAACGAGACAGAGCCCTGCTATTTTAATGTATCTCCCAAGTTTCGTGGTTCCCAGCTTGAGATTGCATGGGGTGGATGTACCATGCGCCACCCCAGAAGCTGGCTGGCAGGCGGGGCGGTGCTTGCAGAAGAAACCTATTCTGTACTCCAGTGGCTTCCTTTAATCCTTATATGTAGCCAGGACCGAGGCTGCGATGGGGTATTTAAATATCTCCAGGTTTACAGTAGGGCTTCACGCCAGGAAAAATAGCTGTTTTATGTGTCTTTCTATCATCGTATCATCAGGTTGTTAACATGTACATCATATGGGAGGAAGCGTCTGGCAGTGCCTTGGGCCGTCCACACGAACGCTTCACAGTTGTCTTCGGTTGAGGTTTTGATGTATTATTCCCTTCCCACACAACTTTGGGCTCTAACCCTTGTATATATGTAGATAATATATTTTCTTGTTGAAATGATTACTTTGTAGAGAGATCCCAGTTCCATCACATTGTCATGTCCCAGTCTGTGGAATGCGGGCTGGGTCTCCCCGCTAAGACCACAGTGATACAGACATGCCTCGAGCCTAGAGAACAAAAAACGAACAGGCACTTGCCCCTGAATTTCAGACTCTTGAGCTAGCTGGGCTGCTGCAATTAAAGAGGTTGCTTAAGGAATTTTTGAGACTTTGAGCAGTGCTACTCACATACAATGTATTTCTAGGCATCTGTAGCCGCTTGCTGGTTTCTCTTCTCTGTGACCGTGCTTATAGAGGCTAAATTGGACTTAGACATCAGCAGATATCCAGACAATTAGATAGTGGGAAGACTGGCAACATGAGGATTCTAAACAAAAATATTTACTTCGAGAGTAAGCTCCTTATGCCTGTATTTCCCATCTCATTGTCTCAACTTTCTACTCTTCTTAGCCCGGAGAGAAATGGCCTTTGTAAAATACACCATTACTCTAAAGTTATAATCCTCCTCTTCTCCCACCTGCCATATTTGTGGAAAACCTTAAGAGCGTTCTTAATTTTAATAGGCATCTGCTGGGTGAATTTATTAGATCTATTTGGATTCATCTAAAATTAATTACATGACTTTACTCTGAGTCACATGGGCAAGAATTGTGTTGACTTACTACCCAGTCTCAGCCCAGATAAAAATTCTCTTCTGTCATTTTCCCTCTGCAGTTTTTAAGACGAAACTGAGTTAACAGAGCCGTGGTGTACAAATGGTGTTGTGGCTATTGGCTGCCGTGAGCTGAGTGGTCTGTGCAGAATGCTGATTGGCCAGGAAGCTAGCCTTCAGTATTCCAGATTGAGGGCCGAACAAAAGGGGCTGAAAGGAAGTCTGTCTGAAAATCCTGTGACTGCATTCGTGGTGATAATTGTGTTTTAAAACGATCAAATATTTTCAGTAATCGGAGCTTCCATCTACCTCCCTCCTGCATACCCTTGTCATCTAGCAGCAGGTCCCTCTGTCAGCAAAGCATGAAGCAAAGGGGAGGTCACTAGAACTGAGAATGGTTATGAAGTCAGAGCATGAGGTCACAAACTGCCACATCTTACTTCTGATTAATCAGGTTAATTTCGTAAGTGCCACGAGGACTGGGGACCACGACAGGCCTATGCAACCAGAGTACCACTCAGACTTAACCCCAGTACCCTGCCCAGCCATTCCCTCAAAGCCTGCCCTGGAAAATTCTACTCGGGCTCACAAACTGCTAGGACTCGGCCAGAGCTTGGCTCACAGAGCAGAAAAAAAACAAATTAGTTGCCAACATTTTGGGGGGGGGGGAAACATAGTAGATTTAACATACAACTCTGGGTTTCTGGCTTCTTAAAAAAAGAGAAATCAGAGATCTGCCTTCGCTGGCCAACATTTCACATGGCCAACACTCTGGAGCCGAGCGGTGGCTGCCCAAAGTAGAGCGGGCTGGCCCTCTCCAATGGGAAACATTGCCGCCGCTTTGCCTTGTCTTAGGAAGCCTCATCACCCCTCACCTCCCCTGTCTGACCCCTGAAGGCTCTGAGGGCGGCCTCCATGCCACTCAGGAAAAGCACATCAGCACGGCAGAGCGGGTAAAAACAAGCAGAATTACTCATGTCAGTCTTAGTACGTGAACCTGGGGGGACCCAGTGTCTGCTCACACACGTGAACAGACGTGGCTTGTTTTGAAGACCCACATGGGCTGCTCCACACTCTGTGGACACGTGCACCAGCGGCACAGTGCGCTTGCCCTTGCACCTGGACTTGGCTGTACGGATACAGCTTGGGGTACCGTCTTCCAGAGTGTTGGCATCCGATGCACGTTTTAATAATAAGTGGTCACAGTAAGAAAAATAATTTATCTGGAGACTTGCAAAGAGAAGATACTCTCGTTAATAGCTCTACATGTGTCCTAGGAATAAAGAGGATGATGGTAGTGACGGGTTTTTTGGTTTTTTGTTTTCCCTATGAGGTAAATCATTTACTACCGTGTTTCAGTAGTTCTTTTAAAAAGCACGTTTCCTGCTTTTAAAGGTAATCAGTAATTCACGCTGTCATTAAAAGAACAAAGGGCACACTAACAGGGTGGCCCTAGGCAAGTCACGTAGCCTTGCTGGCTCTGTTTCCTCACCTGTAAAATGAAAGGATATAAAATGTAATGGCGTCTGGAGCGCTTCCAGGCTCTTGAGATTGTATGATTCTGGGTGATTCTGCTCTGGTGACAAAGGGAGTGGGTATGTGGTGATTAGGGAGGAAAAGGCATGGAGTGACTTTGAGCCAGGACACTCCTGTTGTGACAAGTTCCTTGAACTAGAGCAGAAAAATTCCAGCCTGTGACACCACCTAGTTTCCACATCAGGACAAGGTTCAAGTCCCAGAAGTAGTTCTAACCTGGCCAGAGAAACCATAGTTGCTACCGTTTAATTATATTCGATAGTAAGGATGACATTTCCATTTTTAATGCTCTAGCTTTAAAATTTTTTTTTCTTTTTCTAAAAAAATTGATGTGTAACTGACATATCCTATTAGTTGCAGGTCTACATCATAGTGATTCGATGTTTTTATACATTACAGAATGATCCCCACAACCAGAGCAGTTACCATACAAAGTTATTGCAATATTATTGACTCTGTTCCCTATGCTGTACCTACATCCCATGCTGACTTGTTTTATAACAGCGATTGCGAACTTCTTCATCCCCTCCATCTGTTTCACCCATCCACTCACGCATCTCCCCTCTGGTAACCCACAGTTGATTTCCTGTGCCCATGAGTCTGTTTCTATTTCGTTTTGTTCATTTATTTTGTTTTTAAGATTCCACATGTAAGTGAAATGTGGTATTTATCTTTCTCAGTCTGACTTACTTCACTTAGCGGAATACCCTCTAGATCCATCCATGTTGCAAATGGCAAGGTTTCATCATTTTTTAATGGCTGAGTGGTATTCCACTGTGCGTGTATGTGTGTGTGCGTGTGTGCGCGCACACCCCCCCACACTTCTTCCTCATCCATTCATCTGTCGGTGGACACGTGGGCTGCTTCCATATCTTGGCTACCGTGCTCCAGCTTTCTGACCTCATCATTTTTGTCTTTATAATGTCACTGTCTTTAAAAATCTGAATTGACGTTGGTGTAAAAACTCTTCCGTGAATCCAAACTGTTGCTCATAATGTAGGGAGCAGAAAGAGCAGAGGGTGAAAACATGGGGTTTTGAACCCCACTTACCAGTTGGGACCTTTGACAAGGTGCAGAAGGTCTCTAAGCCCCATGTTCCTCATCGTTGGAGTGGGCAAACAGTGTCTCAAGCTTGGTTGTGAGCTAATGCTCGTAAAAGTTGTAGCCCTCAATAAATGTTTATTCTTCTGTTGAGATAACTAAAAAATTGCCTTTTAATTATTAGCTTTTCTTGGAATTCCTTAAGAAATTCTTAGGTGGGCCCCAGATTAGCAGCTGGTGTTCTACTTTTTCAGTGGGAGAGGAAGCCCCCTCCTCTTTGTCCTTCCCTTTTTGTCCCCCCCTTTCTCCCCCCTTCTCCTTCCAGGTCACTAAGCTTCCTGTCTCTGGGGGGTGGGCATCTGGGAGAGGTGGAGACCCTGTCTCAGAATGGCATAATGTGCATTGTGTGATTTGTAAAATGTGAATCCTGGCAGTTACTTGAGTGCAAAGGAAAATAACAGTGTGAAAAACGGGAAAGGGATGGGGTGGGTGTGGAGCTTTATTGAGCACCCTGTGTGTGCAGGGTACATACGCATATTGTCTTATTTAAACACTGTGGCCACCCAGGGAGACAGGCCTTACGGTCTTAAGGTCTTATGCACACAAGGAAACTGAGGCTCCGGGAGGTTAAGGGACGTGGCACAGTCAATATTTACAGCACCGTCAGTAAGAAGGGGAAGTGCAGACGTAAGCCCAGGTCTGTGTGACGCCAAAGTCAGTCCTTCCAGGACATCAAAGAAAGGGGAACAGAAGGAAGGTTGGCAAAGAAAGAGAGAGCTGCTGACATAAATAGAAACTGCACTTAAGATAATAGTTGAATATAGGTTGATGCATCTATGCTCACGTGGACAGAATGGCTGAAAGTCCCTAATGGCTTCGGTAATAAAAATCTGTAAAAGGAGTACACAGTTGCACCCAAACGTGGAGTCATGCAAAGGCTCATTCCACTCTATGGCCCCGCGATCACAGGGTTAACATGACAGAAAGATGCAAACGCTTCTCAGCCCCAGTTTTGGGAGAAATTGATTGGCTCGTGACAACGTGGTGTTAAGTGGAACCACTTGCCTGCTGGCCGCCTCCTCACTAGTGATGTTTTAAAAGTCAGTACATCATAGAGAACAGTGTCTGCTATAAAGGGTGAAAACAAGGCCACCTGCTTCAGTAGCTGAGAAGATAAACAAATCTGGAAACCCCTCAAGTCGGGGGAAGGAACCTCTGCCCGGAGAGAGGAGGGAGAGCAGGTGTCAGTGCAGAAAACCCAGCTTGCTGAGCGCGGGGGACTTGGCTCATAGGAGGCCGAACTGCTGATGATTCTTGCACCAGAGGGCGGGTTCAGGAGTTAAAGTGTTTCAGTAGCAGGTGGCCTTCCCTGGCCTGGGCAGTCCTGTTTCAAGGGCAGCAAGGAGTAAGAGGCTGCTGCTGTCCTCTGGATGCATAACCGGGCCACCAATGAGCACTTCTCAGATGGGAGGAGGAACAACTTGGGCCTGGTGAGCCTGGTTGAAACCTCTGCTCTACCCAGGCTTCAGGGACCACGACCAGCCCCCTGTTGGGCGATATCTGCGTTGAGATTTAAGGTTCGCGCAAATGAGAAAAATGGCCCTAGCCTCTTAATAAAGACCCTGGTCCCTCTCGTCCTCCTCTTCTCAGCTATCAGCCGAGACCTAGAAACCCCTATTTCAAGAGGAATGCCGCAGAGCTAACCTCAACACATCTTGGAGAATGACATGGGCATTCAGTTGGAGTATGATCATGAACATCGACTGTGTATAATGGCCCATTTTGGGTCTGAAATCGCTGTCGCAAAGGAGCAGGGAAACAGCTGTGAATTCAGAAGTTGGATTAGGAAGAACAAAATTTTGTTGGAAAAGTGAAGTCAGGTTGTAAACCTGTTTCATCTTTTAGGGGAGAGGGCAAGTCTTCTCTGTCGGGAGGTTCTGTGTGAGGACAGCTTTCTCTGTCTTTACCGCCCTCCCCGACACACACGCGCCCTTGAGCTGGTGCATTTGGTGGGCTTTGCTCGGATGTTGCAGGTGCGGTCTCCTGACTCACTAGCGCTCCGCGGGTAAAGTCACGACCTCAGCCGCCTGACAATACTGAGCCCAACCGTCTGGATCTCCGAAAGCCGCAACAGTCCCAGCCACGTCTAGCCACGTCACACACCAGCTTTTGGGCACCTCCGTCTTTTCAGCTTTTATAACATTGCTGAACTCAGACATCTGCTCCAGAGGCAGAAACACATGGCCCCTTTGTTTTACTGCTAAGGAAACTGAGGCCTGAGAAGTGAGGTCACTTGCCAAGCGTGGCACAGCTCAAAAGTGGCGAAGCTGAACAGCAGTGGAGAACTCCTGACTCCTTCACTGAGCTCTGTCCCTACGTTACACTGCTTTCGGAGAGGCAGCCAAGACTCATTCATTTCTCCTGGGCTTGCTGCCTGATGTTCATTACTTCCACTGCCCGATTCCCTGCTTTCTGTCGGGAGACAGGCTCTGCGCGAGATGCCGATGCAGGCAGAGATGGGAAAGAAGGTCTCCTCAGCCCCCGCCCCTAGACCGTACTCTTTAGTAGATGGTCCCAGCAGCTCCCGCCCATTGTCCTGAAACAGAATACGTGAACAAATTCAATAAGGTTTCAGAAAGAAGGAAGAGAGTCCTGTTGGGAAGAACACTATGAAGGTGTCGTCGAGGCACGCGGCTGGGATGACCAGCCTAGGCCTCCAGTTGGAGAGAGACGTGGCAGCTTGCGTGGTGGGTCATTGTGGACCAGGGAGGGTGGAGGAGGCGCGAGTGGGAGCTGAGAGATTTCAGGCAGGACCAGGTCTAGAGAACAGTGTGTTAAAATGAGCAACTCCATGCCGATCGGATTTTCAGACACCGAAACTGGACCACTTCACTCTTTGCTTAAGGAATTTCAAATATTTGTCTAAAGTAATGGATGGATTTTTGCACTTTACCCAAAGTTCGGCTTGAAGAATTATGGCTGAGAATAAAGATCTTATCAGATTACTTTTTCCTTCCAAGAATATGACCCAGGAAGAAGAAGGGCGGGGGGAGGCTCTGCAGCAGAAGCTCAAAGTATTGGTATTCGTTCATTCGAGGCGCTGATTATGTGAGTTTTTCTCTCATTACTCTCCCTAGTTCTCTGTACATTGCTAATTTCATTAAAAATGAAACAGGGCAAAAAAATAACAGGCCTACATTGAAAGCACTTTCCTTGCGCCTTTAGAAAGATATTTGCACAGTGACTTTATGGAGAGCAGACTTGAGACATTAGCGTCTGGGGTTTTCCATGAAACGTTGTCAAAATCCTGAGCTGCTTGCAACTAAAAGGGAGCAATTGCTGGCCTTTGATGGGATGACTCTCCCGGTAATTTCTCCTCTGTTTGCTCTCCGTGCGGTTAATGGAAAACAGACTCTCCCAGCCACAGCCCTCACCTTTCTGCTCCTCACTGGTCTGGGATTGCCTGTGGCAGAGCTGGGCTGCAGGGCTGTGTTCTTCTTGCTGTTGGAGTGGAAGGCAACTTCAAACATGGCTCAGAGAGCAATGAAAACAGCCTGCAAAGTCTCTCTCCTCCTTTGAGCTCTGCATAACAGCCCAGAGTACCAATGCCACCAGTCACACATGATCGACACTTGGAGCCCTACACATTTTTATTGCCTTTTTTGGGGGGTGGGGGCGGTGCGGTTAAGATCGTCTCAAAATCAGGCAGTGAAAAACATTTTCTTGAACTAAACCTTTTGAATCAGGTTCTCTGGTGTTGGCTGCGTGCTGTCTTTCATTGTATCCCTTGTCTCTTTCAATGAGCTCTGATGCTCTTCCAGTAACGTGAAGGCCAAAAATAGAGTTTCTATTTGACTACAGGCCTCTAATTGTATACAGAGAAACATAATATCATTTCAGGATCTGCTCTGTAACGAAGCATGATATTGCCGACTGGTTCTTATCATCAGTGAAATATCTACACATGCAGTGGATTATCTGTGTGTCTCCGTCTAGACGAGGCGCATCCAGGACAGAAGTGAGATGGAAGCATTAGCTCTTGGATTTCCAGAATTTTCTTATATTCTTTAGGAAATTAATTTCCCTTATTAAAAGGAGAAACTAGTCTTCTTTGTATCCTGGTGAACCGGATGAAGACCGCAAACCCATGCATTTAAAGCGATTTAAATTTATTATTACATTTGGTAGATACTGCTGCATTTTCCTGAAACTGAATGAATGATATCTTCCGTGGCTCATGTTCTTTATTAGGCTGGCTTGATTTACTTAGAGCAGGTCTCGGTTTGAATTGGGGTAGAGAGAGCACCGTTCACTAGTTGCTTGTTTTCGAATCAAGTCAAATCTGGTGACAATACTCCCTATAGTGTTCGTTTATTTATAATGTGAAATCCTACCCTGAAAATTAATAACAATTTCCAAACATCCTGAAAATATGCTTCCTTAAGGCCAGGAAGAGTAAGTTCCAGGAAATTATGGGTTTGTTTAAATGTCTCTGCCACTTAATGGCTCGATTCCTTACATAGGTGACTTCCAGTTCACCGCCCAGAAACTTTGAGATTTAAAGTCCTGTTCATTGAGAGGAAGGTGGTAAGCATCTGAATGAACTATTTTCACAGTAGTGCTTGTTTTGGAAAATGCCTCCCTTTTTCTTAAGTGTAAAGAAAAACAAGATTTGATTTTCTGTTTCTCTAGATCCGGATGAAACGAGTTGGTTTTTGAAATAGAGATACACAGTCCCTCATTTTCAATTACAAAAGCCAAGCCAAACCAAACCAAGAGAATAAACCCTGACAACTAAACATTTTTTCCTATTTATATGGTGACAAAATTTGACCTAAACTGGCATGGGACCATCTATAGACTTTATTTATTCCTCTTGGGATGAGTATTTATACATTTCACTGCAAAAAATATTTTTAAATTGAAATGTAGTTACCATACAGTATTGCATTAGTTTCAGGTGTACGACATGCTCCGTACAGTTCTAGACATTACTCAGTGCTCCCCGCAAGTGTAGTCACCATCTGTCACCAAACGTTACTGCAGTCTTACTGACCATGTTCCCTATGCTCCACGCTTCAGCTCTGTGACTTACTTATTTTGTAACTAAGGTAAGTCTTAATTCCCTCTACCTATTTCGCCCGTCCTCCATCCCCCTCCCCTCTGGCAACTACCAGGTCTGTGTACCGAAGAGTGTTTTTTTGTTTGGTTTGTTTCTTAAATTCTACATGAGTGAAATCATATGGGATTCACCTTTCTCTGACTTACTTCTCTTAGCATAAAACCCTCTGGGTCCATCCGTGTTGTTGCAAAAAACAAGATTTCATTCCTCTTAATGGCTGAGTAATATTCCATTGTATACATATACCACCTCTTCTTTATCCATTCATCTATGGATGGACACTTGGGCTCCTTCCATATCTTGGCTACTGTAATTAATGCTCCACTGCAGAAAATATTAATGATTTGGTCACTGGATGCTGCCTGGGGTGGGATACATGTCCCATGTCACTTTTCTAAGATCTGAAAAATTAAAAATTCTGAAGCACTTCTACTGCAAAGGTTTTGAGAAAGAGACTATGGAACTATATTCCTTGTTCCCTGAGGAGATTAAAAACAGGATAAAAGACAAGAGCAAAGGAGATGCTTCAGAGCCTAACTCCCAGCACTGACTTTGCTAAACGCAGGAGCTCTCTAATTATCCCAGACATACTGCGTTGAGTCTCACAGTGAAAAAAAATGTAATCCGATCTCCCCCCCCCTTTTTTAAAGTATATCGTATGATGCTTGAAAGAATAATTCAGAGATTAGGAATTGCTGACTGAGTCATCTTGTCTCAGTTTCCTCTGTTCTATGCTCCTAGTGACAGGCTCCTGTCCAGACAAGGGCCTGATGAGAACAGGCTTCTGCAGAATGAGCACAGCTCACAGAGCAGAGGGGATCTTGGCAGAGAGGGTCTCAGAGACGGGTGGGTGAGCGGTGACACCCACCACCAGCAGAAGGCACAGCCTTCCCTGGGGCAGGAGCCCCCTGCCTGGGTGAGCTGCACTGTTCCTCCCATCTGACAGCCGACTGCTCCTTGCCCTCTCTCCCTGGGTTCAGCGGGTAGACTTCACGGTCGTTTTTGTGCGGTTAGTGGTGGTTTCTCCAAAGGAGCATTCATGGTGTCTGCAGTCTGCATTTTTTCCCCCCATGGCATGACTCTGGTCATGGCTTCTGCCAGTCCCCGTAATCAGAGGGAATTGTTGGTGGGCAGTATTTGCTTTATGTACTGGCCTTTAGTTTTCCGATACCTGCAACTTTCTTTTCATAGGTAATACCAGTCCATTAAAGGATCAGTTAATAAAATGAAGAATTTGAATTTCAAGAATATTTTGGGAGGACAGCTTTTATCTCGGGCAACAGGTTGGGGGGGTGGGTAGAGGAGGAAGACATACCCGCTTCCCTTCTCCGAGGCCTTCCCCACATATTGTCCCCTCCACAAACTGCCTGCCCCCATTGCCCTCTCACAGAAGGGACCCTGGGCATCAGGCACAATGGTGATCAATTCTAGCTCTGGGATAAAGTGCAGGCAAGTGGCGAGTAGCAGATAACACAAGGTTAATCACGGCAGTCCAAATTATCTGGAGGGAAAACAGCACACGGTTATCACCAATTAACCCTCAAATCTAAGAACGAATGAATGAATGAGTAAATAAATAAATAAATCACAGTTCCCATAATTAATAGCATGGCAGACAATCAGTATAATTACTATCTGTGTGAGAGAGACCAGAATCAGGAGAAAAATGAAATTATGCAGGAAGCTTGAGCGTGACAGGCAGAAGCCAAACGTAAGTGCTGAGCGTCAGACAAAAGAGAGGCGATGAATCAGGGCGGAAGGGAGGGTGAGACCCGTGCCCAGCCTGGCCGACGTGCCCAGGCGGCCGGTCACCCCAGGACAGCACAGGGGCCCCTGCACACACATGCACGGCGTTCTTGGGGGGAGGAAACGGAGGCACAGGAAATGCAGAAATGGCTCTGAACACTCCCCAGCCTCTGGTTACTGGACCGCGTAGAGGTCTGGCTGGGTCGTGCGGTCTCTCCCACTGGTAAGGAGCCTAAGGTCTGAGCAGTGAGGTGGGAAGAGCGCAGCTACGGGCGCACGGAGAGGGAATCATGCAGGCACTTTCTGAAAGGGAGAGTCCCCAGGTTCACTTTGAATAAGTAAAGACTAAGGCAGAGTAATTTTCTACTCAGATAGCGATATTCTTCCTGTTCAGTTAACATGGTCTTCAGCTCTCCGAAGAGCCAAAAAGGAAAAGTCATTCTGAAGTGTTATGCAAGAGTAGACACATGGGCTCCTCGCATATCTAGTTAATCAGCCCTTTCCCGCAGCACTAAGACAGGAAAGAAAGGCCGGGTCTTCTCCAGAATCGTCAGTGAGGAGGGAGCAAGGTGCCGTATGGCGCCTGGGCACGAGGGCCCGGGCTCGGGCGCCGTGTCACCGCCTGAAGAGGAAGGCCGTGCCGATGCTGCCCTTCCCTTACGAAAGGTAGACTTGGAGGTTGAGAATCGCTGGTAGTAATTTTTCCATTTTTTGCACGTGATTCCATTCCAAAGGAATATTGCTTTTGTATCTCATGGATTACTTCTCTAGTGTTTGGGGAGTTATCAGTGAAGACATGAGACATGAGGAAATATCCACTAGGGTGTTGGCCTGGGGAGAGGACTTTCTTTTCAGTGTTCAGTTGATAAGCAACTATCTTTGTCAGTGGTTCCCCTTCATCTATCCATCTGTCCATCCATCTACTCAACAGATGGTGGCATCTCAGATGTGCAGACGAAGCACTGAGCTGGGACATGGGGGATGCCGAGGTCATGGGCTCCATCGTGGGTTCCACCCCTCTGGAGCCCCCAGACCGCCGCGGGGGGCAGTATATGAACAGCTGTAACAAGGCAGAGGGCAGTGGAAACTCAAAGTACTACAAGTTCAGAGGACTGAGAGATGACATCTGGATAGTGATTTTACAACCGAAACACGCCATATCTGTCCCCCCCCCCCCCCCCGCCACATGCTAACCTGTGACGGTCTTTCGAAAACTCAGGTCACGCCCTCCCCTACATAAACTCTCTAGTGGCTTCTTACTGCATTTACGGCAGAATTGAATCCGCCAATCCCGGGTGCCAGAAGCACCACCTCATCTCTCAGACTCCGTCTTGTTCCATTCCACCATTTCATACCCGGCTCCTGCCGCCCTGCCTGGCTTTTCATTCCTGCCTTAGGCACCTGCGGCTCCCCACCCTCTACCACTTGGAATTCTCTGTCATTCTTCACTTGCTAGTTCACCTTTGTCACTAAGAACCCGTTAAAATGTCACTTCCTGGGGCGCCTGGGTGGCTTCTCCTGTTAAGCATCTGATTCCATTTGTGACCTTAGGGTTGTGAGATTGAGCTCTCTGTCAACCTCTGTGCTGAGCAGGGAGTCCGCTTGAGATTCTCTCTCCCTCCTCCCCTCTCCCCACTCCTGTGCGCGCGCTCTCTCTCTCTCTTTCTCGATCTCTCTCTAAACTAACTAACTAACTAAATAAATCTTTTTTCTTTTTTTTTAAGTCACTTCTTTGAACAGAACTTCCCTGACCTGGAAAATAATCCAATGCCTTTTTCTTTCTTTTTTTTTTTTTAAAGATTTTATTTATTTATTCGACAGAGAGAGACAGCCAGCGAGAGAGGGAACACAAGCAGGGGGAGTGGGAGAGGAAGAAGCAGGCTCATAGCGGAGGAGCCTGATGTGGGGCTCGATCCCACAACGCCGGGATCACGCCCTGAGCCGAAGGCAGACGATTAACCGCTGTGCCACCCAGGCGCCCCAACCTTTTTCTTTTTTTAAAATCACATTATTCTGAATTTCTGTAGTGGATCTGTCCCTAGTTGATAGTTCCACATTTATATTCTTACTTGCTTTTATCTGTCCTTCCGTCCCCATCAGAATGTAAGCTTGGTATGGACAAGCTTGTCTTGTTAATCACAGTCACTACACATTCTGGAACAAAGCTGACTACACAGTGAACTTTTAACAAATATTCACTGAATAATGAGTAAATGTTACCCCAAGAAAGAACATCAGAACAGCTTCTGACAGACCGGTGTTAAAAAGCAGTGGAGATACAAGGAGCAAGGATGGTTGTTTTCAGATACCTGAAGAGAAACCTGGAAGACGGGAGGATAGAGCGAAGATCAGTGGGCAGAAATCATGAGGATGTAATTTCTGCTCAAAATAAGGAGGACTGTTCTAGTAGTCCCAGGAACACAAAGACAGACTGGCTTGCCCAAGGGGGCAGGAGGCCAGTTGAATGCTGGAGTGGAAGGAATATTGTCCAGGGCAGTCAGACATCGGATGTGGGGCTAGACTAGACAACATGTAAGGTCTCACTGGAGAGCCTGATTGCCTATGATTCTTGGATCCTCTGACAAGTTCTTCCTCCCCCGTACTGAGGAAGCACTGCTTCGAGCAGGAAACCACAGATGGGCCAGGAAAATCCTGCTGTTGAGTCAGGCTTCTGCTGGAGGCTGCCCATATAGCTCTATTGATGAAATAACCTGCCTGCAACCAAAGGACCAAAGAGAACGTCCTCAGGCTTAGGCCAGGCCTCATGCTTTCGGGATCCCAGTTTGACCAGCTTGTGTAGGTGATAGGTCAGTAGCCAAAAAGTCTACACAAGGAGAGCGATGGTCATAGCCTAATGAACATCATGGGCAGTAACCAGAGGCCTTTTGGGATGGGAACATCCAGCATCCCTACGGCCCCACCTCTCCCCATCTCTGCAGGGCTTGGAGGAGGTCTTCGAGAGTGGGATCCAAAGTTCAGCTCTGGTGTGTGGCCTTTCTAGGGGTGAGTGACATCCACTGGCTTGTTACGAAGGCCCTACTGCCAATGACATACAGACCCCAAGAGATGATTTAACTCTACTCTTGTCTCAGATCCCTTCCCGGTGACTCATAACTTTCTCCTGACACTAGAACAGCTGGGCCGGCCAGCTGGAGAGAAGACGTACAGATGTTGCTGGCTGGAGCTGGAGGGGGCTGAGGGGCGCTCATCTGTGCGGTCGGCCCACAGTGCCTCAGTGGGCTACAGAGTGGGGGGGATGTTGGCTTCGTCGTGGCCCACCTCTCATCCCCAGCACATAGAGCGCTGCAGCTCGTCTTCCTCTGCAACTTAGAGAAGTTTTATTTCTTTGGGGAATATTAGATCCTTGAACCCATCCATCTGGAGAAGGTATGAGAGAGAGAACTTTGGCCCAGAACGTACCACCCACCCAGATATCTGGCCTTAAAGCAGATCTCAAAGTAGGGAATGTGTGAAAGTCTCTGAAGTTAAAGGAGGGGATGGAGGTTGGGGGGGGGGGCAAGAAAGAGATGACTTTGTTTCTGAAAAAAGGATTTAAAGCAAAGACGTAAAATTAGATGTGTCAGTTATACACCAGAAACCCTGAAATGCGTACGTATAAAATCCTCAGTGCAAATGCCTTGCTTAAGCGCCATCTTGTACATTGGAGGTACTTGCTAAATATTTGTTGATTTTGATTCAGGTGGCTTTGAGTATTTTTAAATACCTCCACATTGAGTTCTACGGTGGTTGTGAAAGGGGCATTTTTTTAAAATGAAAATTTAAATATAAGCCAAGACTGATTTTTTTTGAAGTGTTGCGAATTTTCCAGTTCCGTTACAGAAGCAGCTAGTAACACAGGTTTGTCTCTGAGGGAGGAGGACTGGAGGTCAGATGTGGGAAAGAAACTCACTTTTTGTATTGTACTCTTCTAGTTTTTTTTGAAATTTTTTTCCTTGTGCATGTGTTTCATTTTGTGGGAAAAAAACCAAAACGAGTTAATTTTTAAAGTCTGTGTCTCCCGAGGCAAACCTGGAACTCGGGCCTACTGATACCTGCCAATTCCCACAGTTTTCCCCAGGATCCTATCCCTTCACAATCTGTTCAGCCAATAGTAATATTCTGGAATACAGGATGAGGGTGAGGGACGTGTACAGGCATCATGGCATCAGTAGTGATAACATTGGGGGTTTATCTGTGACACAGATGGGTATATATGGTGGCTGGTAGTTTACACGACACCATAAACCCGCTTGCAGGCCATATGAATGGCTGCCTAATTTATTAGCTTTCAAATAAAAATGTAACCAACTCAGAAAGGCAGGGCACAGTGAAGTCAAATCCAAAGAATCAGATGAGCTCAAAGCAAATACCCAACATATTTTTTATTTTCCATAAACAAGATTCCAGTGCTGTGTATGGGAACTTTATTCTCCCTCTGTTTGTGTCTTCATTTCTGGGCAGGCTCCTGCCCCCGTGTCCTCTGGTGTCCCTGCCCCCTTTCTTGGTGTTCACCTCCCATGTCAAAGGAAGGCCAAAGGCTGCTTCTCCAGCATCCTAGAGGATGCCGGATTTTTGAGAAGCAGAATGCGTGTTTTCTTCTGGGAATGGTCATGTTAGACTATCCCGGAATGACTGTTCCCAGAGAGGAGGGGACATTGACTGGACTAGAGAGAAAAGAGGACTTCAGCGGCAGAGCAAAGAGGGCGGAGTAGAGAGAGAGACACTGTACTGGAGTTGTGGTCAGTGCAGTCTCCTTCCTCCTACCCAGCTGAGCTCCAAGGCTGTGCTCCCTCTTTCCTCTCCACTTGTTTACTGAACAAGCACTGAGCGAGGTGCTGAGCCGGAGTGAAGGCTGATTTCTTCCTTCCTCACTCCCCCTTCTCCCCAGAGTCCTTTGCAAGCACTGTGAAGTTGCTTCTCTCGCTGGGGAGGGAGGCCGCGGTTGCAGAATCCAGTTTCAGCTCCAGCTTGAACCTTGCAGACAAGTGCTTCCCATTGGATTGTGTGTATTCTCTTTTCCTCACTCCCCCAGCATCTGCCGCTCTGTCCGTAACTAAATGCAAACACATACCATCCCATGAGTGTGTAACGCGGTATTGGCCAAACTCGCCGGTACTCTGGAATCGCGTGGAGAGCTTCACACATTGAGCATGCCTGTGTCCAACACCCAACGATTGTGACTTAATTGCTCTGGGGGTGTGACCTGGGCTTTGGAAATTTTCATAGATCCCCAGGGGATTCTCCTAAGCAGACAAGTTTGGGAACGGCTGCTATAAACAAATGGGCTCCAAATTACAATCCTAATCCTTCCATTTCGGTGCCTTCAGTTCTTCCCAGGGATAATTGATCATGATTCAAAAACCTTGTACTCGTGCCAGCACGGAGTGGCTTTTAAAATATCTAAGTCTATTTGGTGCCCACCTCCCCTCATGCCAAACCACCAAGAAAATAGAATTTCATCCATTAACAATGACGGGGAGCCAGGCAGAGACTTCTTCTCTAGCATGGGGCTTGCAATGTATTTTTAATGTAAACACAGACAATAGGTATGTTCTCTTTTATGACAGAGCTGAAATAAAGCAGACCTAATTAACCCTCCCAGATGCTATGGAGTAGAGGCCATGCGAATCCTGTGTTTGGAAGCCTATCTCCCAGCCTTATCAAAAACGGCTTTTCTCTTCAACCGTGCCCCGGTAACCTGGGAAATATAAATTTTGATTACTGATTCCTGCATTGTTAGTAACTGACGATATATCATCAGTAGCTGGTCACCAGTGTCAGCCCAGACTTAATTATCTTAGCCGAAGAGAAAGTAACCCCGTGAAAGAACTGCTTTCCAATTAAAGCAGCATAGAATATGTGATTTGTCTCTCCAGCGATATTCAATTCATACTCCTTTTCATGTTATTTGTGTGGTCTTCTTTTCCTCATTACAAGCTCAGAGTTGTGAATCTTGGGCTCCCTCGCAAGAAACACATAAATATCAAGAGGGCAGCTGTCAGACCTTTAAAAAAAAATCCTGCACAGTCACCACCAAAAACACAACAGTAATTACAGTTTCCACTCGCAAATGCTACAGTTAAGGTTAAAAACCTCTTTCAATGTAACCATTTATTTTTACAGGTTCCTAACCTCTGTAGAATGTATGATTATATGTGTACAGACACACACGCACACACACACAGACACACAGACACTCTTAATTTTTAGAAGATATTCTCTAGGGGTCATATGTTATGTGCTTTGTCTTAGTTCTTGTTTCAGTGACAGGGAAAACATCTTTCTACTACCACAAGAAACAATATTTTGGGTAAAGACCTGGGCAAAACTCTTTAACTCTTCATCTTCCCTGCCTTGTTTGTTCTTCCTGCTGTTAGTTTTTTCCATTCCTGCTACATGTCTGCCCCCTGGCCTGTCTCAGGTGTTGCTTTACCCCAGGAACAAGTATAAAAGTCGGTCTTCTCCAAGACTAACTCGACCCTGACCACTTTGGAAACACAGGCTTTGGAGCTTGGGTTGTTTCTTGAGTGCCTACTGTGTGCGGGTCATGTTCTGGACATTGAGGATTGCTTGGTGGACCAAAGTCTCCGCTCCGTGGAGCTCATATCCATCTAGTGGGTTTCCATCCCATTCCTTCTGTCAGTGGCTAAGTGGCCTTGGATGAGTTTATTTCGTCTCCATAAGCCCCAGCATCGCCCACGGTGAAGTAGGATAACGATGCTTTCTCTTCCTACGGGTATTATTAGGCTGAGAAGTGGCTGCCTGTAAAGAGGCGTTTAATCTACTTATGTTGCCGTGTTCTTCATCCCCTGTGAGCTTGGGGTTGGCACTGGGAAACCCTTCCGTGTCCTCACATTTCTGCATTTTAGAGTTTGTATACTTACGCAGCGCTTGCTTCCTAAAAATACTTGCTTGCTGTTGTTTGTTTTCCCCTTCCCCCCAAGCCTCCCAGCCACAGCGTCTGCGTCTTGCGTGGCCGCTGCCCTCCTGGGTTTCACTGGCTCAGAGCTGCCATTCTCCGAAGACAGCAATGGCACTTGGGTGCTTCCCCAAAACTTCACTGAAGTTTAAATTACTCCTTTCAGGAGGGAGGGTGGCGCTTTTTATGATGCAGTTTCAAAGCCGCATCAAGGTAAGAAGGAGGCACCGTCTGTGGTCACTGGTGTCGGTCATTATCGACCTGGCTCACTCACATCCCCCGCTCTGGCTGCATTACGGGCACCTCACAGGGAGAGGCCCTTTTACAAAGACAGCAAAATTGAGCATTTATTGTCTGTATTTATGAGCAAGACACTGTCTCAGGCACTGTGGCTGGTACGAAGAGACAGGTTGGCTAATGGACAGGAACTTGGGAAGGAAGCAGCATTAGGAGCCCTCAGGAACCTTCCCACCTGGCAGTCCTAGGCGAGAGCCTTTTCCTAGTGCTGGGGCCGTGGCTTTTCTGCCTGTGCCCAGGGTTAAGAATATACAACTGGGTTTCGGTGAACTGCCCCTACCAATAAGGTTGAGAATTTCTCACAATTCAGTTGAATTGGATAGAGTTTGTAAGAATGGCTTCTACTGGATTTCCTTGCACTTTCTTTTCTTCCCTTTCATTCCTTTGTATCTTGTACCCCTGTTCCCTTGGCTAGGTTTTTTCCAGTGCTTTCCCCATTGCCCCCCACCCCCTGCCCCACCTAGTTCTCCCACTTCATTCTTTTTCCTACCTTGGAAATTCCTACCCTTCCCATGAAACACTCTTCAACAAATATCACCTCCTCTGTGAAGTCTTCCCTGATCTCCCCCCCCCCCCCCCCCAGTTAATCACTAATCTCTCTCTCCTTTCTTTGGCAAGAAAGAGTGCTATCAGAGCAATCACATTGACTTTATTTGTTTAGTAATCTGCCCACCAGTAGACCGTGGACCTGGCAAGGACTAACAGATGTTTGATGGACAAACAAATGGATCCCTGAACAAATAATCGCATATACAGTCTCTGTCCTCAGAGGATTTACAATTTACGGGGGACACAGAGCGATAACAAATTGCAAAATAAAGTACAAATACATATGTGCAATGAGAAAAATGCTGCACATTTCAAGTTTTAATTTTTCTAGCAAGGCTTAGACTTACTCGTAATGAATCAGAGCCTTGCAGCAGTTACTCTAAATTGCACCAGAGTTTCTTTTTTAAAGGCGTTAGTGCTAGCTGGTCTCAGAAACCCTATTCTTTCTACAGGCCCTGGTAACGCACATCAGACTGACACAGCGTTTGCCTTTCACTTGCATATATATATACACACACACAGGCTCTTGAAATATACATGAAATGTAAGACGCTGTTATTGGTACAGTCACAGGAACACCTCCACGTTCTATGAAATCCTTGACCTAGTTCCATTACTGAAAGCACAGCTTCAGTGCATATAATGCCCAGCACGTGGAAGAAATTGTTATCTTGAGAAAAGTAAATTTTGCATTCCCTAAGTTCTGGATTATTAAATTTGTGACCTTAATATTGCATTAGAGTAGATATTTTATTCAATTGTGTGGACAATGAAATAAGAACTCAGAAAGATACAGCTGGCCCAGACTCCCCTGGGTGTGAAGAGATGATATTTATTTTATCTACTCCTGACAATGAAGTTTAAATTGTTACTTAAAGCTCCTACCCGCAAAATATCCATTCAGACAGAGGTTAATTCTTCACAGTCATACTTGACATTGAACATTTTGTCGTCAGAGCTAAGCAATTGGACGTTTCTGCCCTAAAAATGGGTGGAGTTGGATCTTCCAAATGCTGGATAAAGAAAATAAAACATGGCCAAAAGGGACAGTTATTGCCAAATCAAACAAATGGGTTTGGGGCTTGCTAAATAAAACAGACTATTTCTAATGATTCAATGCAAGGAAAAATGTGGCCTTTCCCCAAAGCGCTGGGAAGTATTTCTCACCTAAGTACTCTGAGAAAGTGATCTTTTATATCCTGTAAGGCCATGAAAAGGTGAACATATACATGAGGTTGGAGAAGGAATTCTTTTCCCTCTTCCTCTGGACAGCTGCTGTTCTAGCTCTGTGCTGGGACAAAGGGCTAGATCCCATGTCCTCATGTCTCTTTGTCAAACCAGTTGGTTCTAATGAAGTTTGATGGTTTGTCTTAAGCAGTCAGAGTTAACAGCATGGCAGGAAAGCCAGTAACAACTCTCAGTTAAAAGTCCCTGAGACCACAAAACCTTAGGTAAGACTGAATTTTAACATCCAAACAGCTCTCAGCTCATAACTCCCAAGTCCAAACACCATAAAGCCATCTTAGCAAAGGAACAAAGATGCAACTTTGAG
Organism: Ursus maritimus; assembly: GCF_017311325.1. Lineage (NCBI taxonomy): Eukaryota > Metazoa > Chordata > Mammalia > Carnivora > Ursidae > Ursus > Ursus maritimus. Next base: position 73,658,663 of record NW_024426663.1, on the reverse strand, counting down.
GACCGGGGGGGGGGGGGGGAAGGAGGAGGGTTGGGGGAATACAGATTTTTACTTTAATTAACAACTTGGGCAGAATATAAATCACAGGTACAGTTTCCTGGAGGTCAGATCATTTTCGTGAAGGTGGCTGTACAGTACAGCCGCTTGCACTGTCCAGGCTCACGAGAGGTTAAATACCTAATCAACAACTGTGTAGCCCTCTCTACTGGCTTCCTTTTCCTTTTTGCATTTCCTCTCTTAACAATTGGATACTATTCTTGAGTGATTAGCATAGCGCATGGTCTCTTTTCTCATTTTCCAACTTCATCCTTTGGAACCAAAAGTGAATAACAAGCCTTCGTGAGCTTCCTGCCATGTTTCTCGCTTACGAATAGAATAGACTGTGGATTTCTGGAAGTGCCCAGTTAAAGGGAAGTACGCCCCCTAAGCCCCAGTGTCCTGGTGAGCAGCGCCCCGCACCCCACCTCATCCTCATGGGCCTCTAGGGTAGGGTGCTGACACTGCAGAAGCACGTTGATTATCAGGCACGCCAGCTCAGGTAAATTAACTTAATGAAACAGATGACTCTGTATATGTATTAAGTATACCTCTGAAACGGACGAGGTTCAAATTTCCTCTCAGCTAATGAGCCTGCGATAGGACCTTGGCAGAAGTGTCATCCTTCTGCTGCCACTAAAAGCCTTTCTGCAGCCCTGCATCCTATCTTTCTGTTGGGGGGAGGTGGGGGGGGTGCTGGAAAAGTAGGCAGAACCTTAACAAGCTGCCCAGCTTCCAAAACGCAGACAGCAGTAGTTGCCTATCTAAGTCGTGATGGATGGTACACAAAAATGCCTGGCTCCTTCACAGATATTCCGGCCCGCAACAAATTAAGGACTTAAACCTTTGCGCTCGGCAGATAGCCAGTGTATTGTTGGGGACTGCTGTGGCTCTCTAATTATATCCAGCCCGATAATCATCCATTCTGCTGTTGAGAATGGCTGGTACCCGGGGACTTTAATTTCACTGTCCCCCTCCACCAGATAATGCCTGACCCTGTGTCACTTCATGCAACACACTGAAGGAGACAAATGAGTTTTTCTCTGACTCTGTTAAATTAACTAATGGATTCTGGTTGCGAAACTGGCATAATGATAAGCCAAGCCTCTCTGCGGGTCCTGGGTGGACACGTAGACAGTCTCTTCAGGGTGTTATTAACTTCAGGCATTAAAATAAAAGAGCAACAAAAACAAGAAAGAATCTGGCCAGTGTCAATAAAGAATCTGTTTAGTATGAATAGTGATTAGCCGGACGGTTTATGTTTCAGCCAGTTATTTTAGTATCTCGAGACACAGCTGTAAGAGAGCTGTTTCCAGACTAGGTCTAAAACTAAGAATTAAGTGACCAATTTTAATCAGTATCTTCCCCTTGTCTTTGAGTGCTGTGTTCTCCTAACCAGAAGGTGGCTTTTATTCAAGATGGCGGTCCATCCATCCATTGTAAATAAACCTTGTAGATCCTTAAGTATCTTAGAATGAAAGGAACCACTGTTTACATTACTTTCATTCGACCACAAAAGGCACTAGTACTTCTGATAATTGGTAAAGGACATCGCACTCTGTATGGCAGCATAACTGTACAGATTCCACCGTCGTAGCTGTGTAGACACTCCCTCTTCCACATGGTCTTAATTTTTAATATGTAGTTTTCTTTCAGTTCACTCAAATATTGTGGGTTTCATTTTCATGCAGCTGAAAAGATAAATGTCCTTTCCCTTGTTCCCATCAGAATTCTGTGTGTTCTGGGAGGTTAAAAAATTAAAACTCAGCTGTTCAATACTGTATTAAGACCGAAATTTGGCATCCCAGATGTGAATTTGTTTCCAAAAGGAAACAGAATCTGGTAAGTTTTTTTTTTTTTTTGAGGAAAAAATATTTTAAAAGCTTAACTTATTATTTAGAAAGACTCCTACTTTTCTGCTTTGTTTTAAACAAAATAGTATACACGTTTGTATACAATTCTAGCTCCTTTGGACTTCTGAAGAGTGAAAATCCATATTAATCTAAAATTTTTACCTTTAAAAACAGGCTGTGGAATTTATAGGAAGAAGTTGTAGAACCTTTCTTGATCAGTGACAAAAAAATGCCTGCTTGCTGTCATATTTTAGGTGGCATATTTTCAGAAGGGGTCCCTCTGCTCGCGAGGAATTTACTTTTGCAAAGTAATCTTATTTTGTTGTGTTTACCATGTGTCAGGCTCAGATCGAACCCTTATGTGTCATGACTCATTTAATCCTCATAACACCTTGACATGCATGCCATTATTATCCCCATTCTACAGGTGAGGAGACTTCCCCAGGTCACATACTCGTAAGTGGGGCCGATGGACTTGAACCCTGGGCAGGCTGACTTCAAAGCCCACATCCTTAACTACTGTGTACTCTGCCCTCTAATTACAGTATTTCCCCAATCTTAAATTTACTACACATTTCCTAAGTGTCCATTAGTCTGTGCACAGGGCATTGTACTCGACACTGGGTGGTGAGGATGGTGGGGGGAGGATCTGGAGTGGGAAAAAAAAGGGAACAAAGTTTTAAAAGCACACATTTCTGACGACCGTTCTGTAAGCAAAGCGGACCTGACTCAGTGGCCGTAATAGGATTCAGTGAACCCCGCCGTATCTGATTGGTCCTTCCAGTTTGCGGAATCGTGGGACCCAGAGGTTAGTGTCTCTGAAGCATGTGGGTCCCCAGACCCAATCTACCTGGAGACATTTCTAGGGGCACAGTTCAAAAACCACCCGAACCCCAGTGGTAAAAGTCCTCACTTCCATTCCACTGCCTTGTTATTTTCCCTCGGACTCTCGCGGACATCAGTAACAATGCCTTTGGATGTGGTTGCTTTGAAATTGCTGGCACTTAGCGCTCGGTCACACACAAGCCAATTGTTAAAGTGTCATTAGCGCAGACCCAGACAGAGATGACAGGTATAAACAGTTTATAATTTACAAAGTGCAGGATCAGGTTTCCTCATGCCCTCTGCCAACAGCTCACCACCACACCTTTGCTTGGCCCTGTGTGGGTACTGTACACATTCTCACAGCACTGTTTTAAAAGGAACCCTCTGCACCTGTGAAATGCACCTCTTACATAACATTTCGGTCTTCTGGGTCCTTTAAACTGTTCGCTCAAACTGCGCAAAGCTACTGATCAATTTCCAGGTTAACATTTTAAAAGGCTCCACGCAACTAAATAAACACATGTGCGGCAGAATACTCTGGGTGGACTGTTTTTCTACTCTGTGCTGTAGGTTTCCTCCTTTGTTTCCCCTTTTTTTAACCCGTGGTGTGCCAATGTACTGGACGGGAGGGGTCTGAAATGACTGGCCTTTCAAGAGTCCCCGCTGTGGCTGCTCCGTGCGCAGAGGAGGGCTTTCTGACGCCCTTTCAGCTGACTTAGCTGCCTTCTGCATTTTTCAATGCTGACATGTTTCAGTAAAACTTTTGACTAACTGGAATACTTGGGGGAGGGGCGTTCTGGGTGAGTGATTTCCTGGTTAAACTGAAAGTTATTTAGAAAGCCCTTGTTATTGAAAATCTTTCCAAAGTACATCAGTGCACTTTTCTCTGGAGTGAGGCAGCATTGCTGGAGAAAAACGGTACACAGTTGGAAAGGGCTACAAAGCCAATTCTGCAAAGCGGCAAAGGACTTCAGCTCCTGATTCCTTTCTCTTGCTCAGAGGCAGCCCCTCTCTGGATTGGTGAGGCAGCTAGGACTCCAGACCCTTACTGCTCTCTTCTGAACCCCTTTCCCATCTCAGGGTGAAGGCCTCACTTCTACCAGATGGATAAAATGAAGGCCAGGAGGCCATCGGCCCTCCCTTACCTTCCTGGCCCTTCCAGGCTTCCGGTCACCACTCGCACCCAAGGCTGCTGCACTGTCCTTCCCATGCCTTTGGGATCATCTCCCACCCTCCCCAAGGAGGCTGCTCAGCTCTTGGCCCTTTCTTCCCAGTCCCTTGACATGCCCACAGCCACCAAAGTGCTCTCGCAAAGCCCATCAGCAACAGAATCCAGTTGGCTTATCTCTGCAAGCCTGTTGATGACTCCTGAATGTGGCTGGATCTCCTTTCCCTCTCTGCATCCCGCTGCCACACCGCTGTGCTGACCTCATGTGTCTAGAGCGTAAATCAGACCTTGTCCCTCCACTGCTTCGGCCCACTTAGAACAACATGCAGGCTTGGGCTGGCTTAGCTCCTGCGAGCCCTGCCCCCTCCCTCACGCTGGCACGTCTTGTGGCTCCTTGGATACCTGAGAGCTCCTTCTGGCCTGGAGGTCCCTCTACCTGCAGAGCACCCCCCCCCCCCTTACTATCTCCTCCTTCTTTGGGTCTCAGTTCAGACGTTAACTCCTTGGCGATCCTTTCTGTGACCAGACCATCTGTGTGGGCTCCTGACACCCCCTCTTCACCACAACAGTCTTTTTCATGGCACCTTGTTCTTTCCCTTTATGCCAATGACCACAGGGTATAATGGAAAGGGTACTTGGGTGCTTGCTGGTTGAATTTGCCTCCACTAGGCTGTGAGTCCCATGAGTCCTTGGGACATGTCCTTTTTATTCACCACAAGACACCCAGTGCTGAGCCCCAGGTGGAGCACATAGTTACTGAATGAGTGAGTGAATAAATGACCGAACACATGAAGACTTTATACTTTAACTACAGAAGTCTTTTCTAGTAGGACTACAGGAACCCAACCAGAGACATAACTGAATAAGGAAGGACGGAAGAAATTCGCATTGTAAGCTCTCTAGCATTTGAAATGCCTGACCCATCTTTACATACACATAAATCAGGCCGCTCCTCCTGGGGGAGAAAAGCATTCAGCCTGATACAAATATCTGTCCTTTTCTAAGGAAAATGAGGTTCGAAAGTAAAGCACAGATACTGTGTTGCGAATAGTGACCAGGGTGGCCAGAAGGCCGGCAGGAAGGAGAGCAGCCTGGGGCCCAGTACGAAGAAGAAGCAAGCGGATGGGGGGTAACCTTGCCCAGGGGAGGAGGCTGAAGTTAGACCAAGTAACAAGGTCATCAGCCTGGCTGGGAAACAGGGAGGCTGGCTAGCAAGTGGGCTGCGGAACCACAAGTCTGCACAAACGCGTCGGCTTTTAGGGGAAGAGGCCAGGAAGGATTTGGGTGGAGACGAACAGAAAGCGTGGTGAGGAAGCAGAAGGAGGCTGTTGTGAGCACGTACGAGTAAGCAGCAGGGGGTCTTGGGGGCCCTTGGATTTGGCACAATTCGAAACTGATCGAGGTGGTCTCACACTTATCCTGACTTTGTGTCCTGACTTTGCAAATGGGTGTTTCAGGTGGGAGTGAAACACATCCAGAAAGAAGGCCACCCTCAACCTGAGGGATAAAGTGGGTAGCAGCCCATCAGCTGAGGTTCAGCTGCAGCCGGAAGGCATGGCTGTCCGTGTTGATGTCCTCCGCATTCTGGGAGAGATGACGTCGGCCCTGAGAAACGGGCTGATGCGGAGCTGAGGGACACATCAGGCCCCTTTCAGCATGGGTTCAGCTTTTGTATAGGTCATGATATAACCAGAGAAGGGGAGCTGCTGCTTGAGATGGTTCTATGACATGGGCCACACGCACTCCCCTCGATTTTTCATCGATCCAGGTGTTCCTCTATGGAGAGTGATTAGACCACAGATCTTCTAGAATGTTCCAGACCAGAAAGAGACACCAGTCATTGTGCATAGCCCTTCAGTTTTTCAGGCATTTTTTTTTAAAAAACATGAAAAAGAAATGAAATGCCATCCCTGAAATGACTCCATCAACTCAATCCTGTTTACTCAAAAGGAAATGATTTCGGATAAAGATGCCCACCTGGCTTTTAGCTCCCCCCCAGCTCTGTCTGCCTGCAAGGAAGAGAATAATTTCCCTTGCATCGGCAGATTCTCCGGGATCATCAGTCAGAGGACACAGAAGGCCCAGTGGCTCAGCCGCAGCCGGCACCAGGAGATCTGCCTTCGTCGCCCTCCGCCTCCCTGCTGCAATCAGATTAGTTCTTTGGGATTATTTTAAGAGTGATGGGAATTTAATTTTAGTTAGGAAGAGTCCAGTCTGTTGTTTACTTACAAACAAACAAAAGAGTCCTCTCCCCAGCACTAGGATTCCTGCTTGGCTGGTTTTAAATAGATGAGGCTGACCAGATATTTACCATCAGCTTGGTGAAGAAAGAGACATTGTCCTAGGGAGCTAGAGTCATGGGAACTGAGTCCACGCAGTGATGGATTGCTAACCGGGAGTGGACGGCGGCCAATCCCCGTCTCCCTGTACATTTCACAGAGGTGGGACCAGCACAGGAAAAGAAAAAGTCCTGAAGTGCCAGCGTGTGGGGAAGACATCACCGCAATACCATCGTGAAACAAATGGCTGGCAGGAAAGCCACACACACACAAAAACAACGACAGCAAACTGGCAATATGCTTATCGGGGTCTGACCAAGAAAAAAGGCCTCCGATCTTACAGTCCGTGGACACTGGCAAAAGTCCCAGGCCCTGCAGCTCGTGAATGGCGCCCTGTGTATGGCCGCCTTCAGGTACCTCATTGTCAGCGGTGAGATGTTCTCAGCGGTGCAGGAACAGCTGCACAATGCAAGTAGCCTCTGAATGGCCAGAGAGCTTTTTTTTCAGGCCTCGTGTGATTTCAAACACACACACACACACACACACACACACACACACACACACCCCACTGGTGTTCTTTTGTGCTTTACAAAGGCCGTACTTCTCTGGCTCCAAGTTCAAGACTCACAGGCTATTAGGGAGGCAAGATGGACAATGTAATAGCATGCGTGGAAAAGAAAAGCAGAGGCGTGCCTTAAATTCGAGGCCATAATAAGAGCAGCCCAATATTTGGAACACCTACCTAACCAGGAGACGTGCAGACAGCAGTTAGAAGTTAAGTGTTTTGATTCATGAGTTGTTGATGAAAACCTTTGGGCAGCAGGCTCACACACACACACACACACACAGGCATGCACGCGCGCGCACTCGCAGAGACCTATCAATAGGAAGCCACAGCACGTATTCATAATAAATACAATTCTTGTGGGGAGAGTGGGAACAGAACATGGCAGAAGGGTTCGAGCTGGAGATGCTCGAATTCACTTCCCGAGTCTGCAGAGAAGCCTGTTCTTCCGGAGCAGTCAGGTGGTGTGCCCGAAGACACACAGACACTTCACAGTCCACAAGCCCTCAACACCCCTCAGGGAGCACGTCCTGGTACTTGCATGCTGCCCTGCATGCTGCACAGTGTTTAGGGATCTGTGGAGACCGGATCGTGGGTTTTACCGTCAGTCCAGTCTGGGCTTGAACCCCTAGAACTGTTGTTTTCCTAGGGAAAATTCCTTTATAGAATTTTTTTTTTTTAAGATTTCTTTATTTATTTCAGAGAGAGAGCATGAGCACTGTGGCTAGGGGCAGGGGGAGAGGGAGAGAGAGAATATCAAGCAGACTCTTCTGCTGAGTGCGGAGCCCGATGCGGGGCTTGATCTCACGACCTTGAGGTAATGACCTGACCAAAGTCAGGAGTCAGAGGCTTAACCAACGGAGCCACCCAGGGGCCCCTACTCTTCTGAATCTTAGCTAATTTCACTAAAAAATGGGAATCATGGTAACCCATGCCTTTAGGGCTGCTGCAGAGATTAAATGGACCAATAGGAAACATTAAAAAAATGTTGGTTCCATGGGGCGCCTGGGTGGCGCAGTCGTTAAAGCGTCTGCCTACGGCTCAGGGCGTGATCCCGGCGTTCCGGGATGGAGTCCCATATCGGGCTCCTCTGCTGGGAGCCTGCTTCTTCCTCTCTCACTCACCTGCTGTGTTCCCTCTCTCGCTGGCTGTCTCTCTGTCACATAAATAAATAAAATCTTAAAAAAAAAATGTTGGTTCCTGTGATTATTGCTATTAGTAGTAGTAGCTGCATTTCCACCTACTTGGGAATTTTAATATGTTTAGGAAAAAAGAAAGAAATAACAGGGAGGACATACAGAAATAACCCCAAAGATCTATGAGTGTGCATATGGGTAATATATGCAGGACCGATCACAGGGGCAGAACGTTTCATTGCTTTATCTGCTCTTAGAAACACAGGCCACGTGCTCTGTGGGAGTAACTGTCTGCTGTCTTCACCGATGAACACTGTCCCTCCTGTCCGTCTACTTGGGCTCAGTGCTTCAAGTTTGTTTTTTCCAGTGTTAGTAATAGGCGTTTGTTGATTCTTTAAAAACATTTTATCTTCCTCAAAGTAACGATTGCCAGGCCTTAACATTTTTTTCCTGAGGACTGGTGGGTGTCCTGAAGTCATGAATTTAGGTGGCTAAGATGCTGGCCTTCCTTGGTGGGGCCACCCAGCATGTTGGGATAATGGATTTTTTCGTGTCCCTGGTACTCCATGTTTTCTAAGGCTCTTCTAGCACCATTATCTTGTGTGAGGTTCTCGGGGTAGTTCTGTTCAGAGGAGCAGAACTTCACTTCAGTGTTGCTAGATGTGTTTCTGCTTTCAACAGCAGTTGGTAGTATTTTTGTCTCTTACGTTAGTTAACATATTATGTATCTGTTTGAATATACTTACGAGCTTTTCATGTACTTATATTAATCTTGGAGTTGGCAACGTTTTTCCATGGAAGTCATTCATAGAAAAGGACATTTACTTTTTTTTTAAATTTAAATTCAATTAGCCAACATATAGTATATTGTTAGTTTCAGATGTAGAATTCAGTAATTTATCAGGTGTATATAACACCCAGTGCTCATCACATCACGTGCCCTCCTTAATGCCCATCACCCAGTTACACCATCCCCCCACTCCCCTCCCCTCCAGCAACTCTCAGAGTTTGTTTCCTAGAGTTAAGAGTCTCTCATGGTTTCTCTCCCTCTCTGATGACTTCCCATTCACTTTTCCCACCCTTCCCCTATATCTGCACTGTTTCTTATCTTCCACATATGAGTGAAACCATACGATAATTGTCTTTCTCTGACTGACTTATTTCGCTCAGCATAATACCCTCCAGTTCCATCCACGTTGATATAAATGGCAAGATTCATTTTTTGTTGGCTGAGTAATAGTCCATTGTACATATATACCACATCTTCTTTATCTGTTCATCGGTCGATGGACATCTGGGCTCTTTCCATATTTTGGCTATTGTGGACATTGCTGCTATGAACATTAGGGTGCAGGTGCCCCTTCTTTTCACTACATCTGTGTCTTTGGGTAAATACCTAGTAGTACAATTGCTGGGTCATAGGGCAGCTCTATTTTTAACTTCTCGAGGAACCTCCACACTGATTTCCAGAATGGCTGTACCAGCTTGCGTTCCCACCCACAGTGTAGGAGGGATCCCCTTTCTCTGCATTCTCTCTAAAGTTTGTTGTTTCCTGACTTGGTACTTTTAGCCATTCTGACTGGTGTGAGGTGGTATCTCGTTGTGGTTTTGATTTGTATTTTCCTGTGCCGAATGCTGTTGAGCATTGAGAATAATGTTTTCAATTGTTTCTTCTACAGTGCAGCAAATTTTTCTCCATTGTATATAAGGTGCAGTTTTAACCATTTGCACCTTATCCTTGGGTACCACAACCCAATGCCCCCACCTCTGCAAGTTAGAACAAACGGCTTTTCATTCTTTAGCACCAGACAGCTTTTTACAGTGAGATTTGAGTTGTGATGACCTGGGCAAACATGATGGGGTAGTTCCATTTCTCAAAGCTGGAGGCCATATCGGGTTGCTTTGGTAGTTTCTGTTGAATTTTGGTGCTCTTCCTGGAATATGGGTCACATATTCCTAATTCACAGGCTGTTAAAGTTCTACAGACTATCAGGTATGCACATTATCTGACGCGCGATGAAAAGCATTTTTCCTATTTTGTAATCCGAGAACAAAACAAATCATTGACGGTCATTGCTTGGAAGACTCGTCCTGCCCCTATAGCCGGGCTGGCCTGTGTGTAGGGCTGCCGTCCACACTCTCAGGTTACACTCCAAACACATGGCTCCCAGTATTCCGACGGGATAACCTGTACCTTTCCTTGCAGTGCATTTTAGTAATTCCTCTAATGCTGACCCACGTGGCTTTTGAAAGCATTTGTGTCTGATTAATTCCCCCAAGTCATACATACATGTAAAATAACTGATGGATTTCCTTCAATAACTTGATTTTCACTATTCGAATTGTGGACCCCATTTCTATCAGTGGTAGATGCTCAGATTAAATTATTACAGCTACTTTATATTTTAGTTTTTATTTTACTTCTGTCCTGGACTTTCTTAACCTTTTGATTTTTACATAAAACTTTAATTATTTAGGTCATCAGTCACATCCATTGCTTTTTCCAATGTGTCTTAAATTAACAGTAGACACAGAATGCATTTTATTACTTTAGTTAATTTTTACTTTGTTGAGTAAGTGTTCTTGGGAATGCTTTGATGTAATTGTTGGTTATGTTAAGTCTTACTTTCCATTATGGGATCATTTTACTCATTTTCTTGTGTTCAGCTGTGTATTTTTAAAATAAAACTCCTTTCCTTATGTTGTAACATCTTGGTTAGGTAATAGATTGATCTTCTTTATATGCTGTCTGATACTTTCTTCAGATAATGAGATAGGATTAAAAAACTCATTGTTTTCAGGGCATGTAGTTATTCTAAAAAAAGATAGGTAGATAGATAGATAGATGTTTTTTTAGATTGGGAAGAATATCCATTATCATGCTTTTGATTCATATTCATTTCAAATACCACTTCCAAAGTAGGTGAGTAAAATATTACTATAGTAAATGTAGGCCATCTGGACCCCTGTCATCATCACAGACTTTGCATCAGGGAGGCCGTTTTCTGGCCCCTGCCTGTGGGTTGTCTCCACCATTGGAGACCACTGGATAAACTGTCTATCCCTGGACAAACTCCTGCTTCAGGGATTTGCAAAGATCCTCTGATTTCTGGCTATTGTTGCTTTTCTAGGCACTTCTGTGGGGAGGGGCTGTCCGCTTGTCATACCCTGAAATGCCACTTTGGTCTCTCACTGTCAGAACCGTGACATGGCAGGATGAGGGGGTGGGGCAGGAAGCTGCACTGGAGTGTTGCCCCAAGATTGCCTGTTTGCTTGTCCTCAGGCCCGTTTCACTGAGACCGATGTGGTGTGTGGGCCTGTGTCACCTACCTAATTTCAAGAATGGGAGAGAGCGAGAGAGGGAAAAAAAAAAAAAAAACCAACTTGGCCCAGATGATCATTTTTCACTCGTGTCTTCCTTGGCAGTTTATTCTCATCTGACTGGCACCAATACCAGCCAACAACTTCTACTTGAGATCAGCATCATTTGGCACTTAGGTGACAGTATATTTCTGCATGGCTGAATGCAGACAGGAAAAAGTCTTGTGTAAATAATATTTTCCATTAGCAACATTGAACTGATGTCAAAGCTCTCAATCCATCCCAAGACAGTGAAATTCACGATCACGATATAGTAAGATGGCAATGCAAATGACTTACGGTGCAGAGTGTTCTGCCCCACTTGATACTATTTGGGGCAAAGTAAAGGAGTCAGATCTGGACCATGTCCTGCTCAGGCTGCAAAGGCTTGATAACATTCATGTGGATCAGCAGTGAGGGGTGGTTGGTGGTGGGGAGGGTGAACACAGAAACAGTTGAATCACAAGTTGGCCTGGCCACACAAAATGCTAATTAGCAATGATCCCTGTGTCCGGAGCCTTTTAAATATTTAAAATCAGAATTCAAATGAGCACCACCGGTCTGTTCACCTAAACTTGTTGTGTCTGTTTTTTTTTTTTCCGGAAGTCCTATTATGTCTATTGTGTGCTGGGGAGGAGAGAGGTAGAGTCATCCCCAAAACCATTATTTTGTTTTTAAAATGATAAGTAGCGTTCAAGGACATTGGAAAGCAATATTTTTAAAAGGCAACAACCCCAGACTAACATGAGTCAATAAAGGGTTAATTACTGTGCATGTTCCCCTGCTCAGAGGCCACCCACACAAGTTCATTCTGTCAGTACCGAGCCAGAGTTATTGTCATTACAAGTTCAAACACTAATTAATAGTTAGAGTGAACTTGGTAACATCTTACACATGAACGGGTATCTAGGGCAGAAGAAAACTTCTTAAGTTCTTTAAGATGCTTTATTTACCCAGTTAAGCAGTCTCATGCGGAGCTAAGCACACGTCCCATCTTGGTAAATGCGCTGAGAGTTGCCCATGCATATTTGCATGGGGAGTTTGAGCTCATCATTTCTTACACCCCTTACGGACGATGTTTGCTAACCAAATCATGGGAAGTTCAAGAAGGGTGCCGCCAGGACTGCCCCACATTCTGCTGTTTACAGAAGATAGGAATCTGGCTGCTTCTTTGGGAGGTAGACTGTGTTCTAGCGGACACTCAGCATTTGCCTTTTCCTCTTCTTGTTCTGTCGTGTTTGATTTCTTCCCTGGAGACACCCACCCTCTTTATATACAGATAGCATTTTTGATAGCCCTTTTTAAGGACCTAACTGCCCCTTTATCTTTCATTAACGGGGTTCGGAAAACACTGGTTTTCTCCCCTCTCATTTACCTTAGACTTCAGGGAATTTAAAAACAAAATGGGTCTATGCACCTGCCGTTCAAAGGAACTAAACACACACGCACACAATTTGAAAAGGGCACCTGCCACACACTAGGATCCCCAAAGAATCTGGTTTTCTTTGCAGGTGAACTTTGCCCATGCGTAGATACCAGCACGTCAGGGCCAGACTGGTGGGGGTTTGCATCACTTTCAACCCTGGATACAGCTGGTTCCTGCGTCGGGCTTGGAGAAACAGGACGTGTCTCTGGCAGAACGGTGAGTGGTGCGAGGAAGTGAGGGCTGTCCGGTCTCTTGTGGAAATTCAGCACTACTTCCTACACTCGCCGTCTTCAGTTCCCTAGACTGGCAACTACTTCCTTTACTCCCAGAGGCTGGTGCCTCAGCATCGCTTGAACCCTTGCCCTGGTATTTGTTTGTAATTTTGGAGAGAGCATCATTTTTCATTCTGAGCATTGAAATTCTGTGCATGTACGTCTGTTTGAATATCACAAAGCCCAAGCAGCCGATCGTCAAGTTGAAGGTTTTTCCCCTGCTAAGCTCAAAAAATACTAGCTTTTCTCTTTCCAGATGATGTCAGTTTCATCTTTTTAACTACTGTGGGATGATGGTCCCCTTCCCTGGTAGGCCTGTAACTGAATTTCTTTAAGTCAGAGAAGTGCTATCTTCCCATTTTATAACTAAGTTGTTGATAACGTTTTTGGAAAACTCTTAGGGTTCGGTCGAAACCCCCTTCCCCGGCTCCCTCCCATGTAGCACGTGAGCAGAAGGACCCAGCTCAGGAGACCTTTTCTACCTGGAAACCCTCTGCTCTCACCGTTTCTTCCAAACTCTAGATGGGTCTGGTCTCCTCCTCTCATTTTCCTCTTGGTCTGGTTCCTGCCAAAAATACTTTTTTCTTCCTGGAATAATTCTCATTACTCCTGAAACAAAACAGACTGCCTAGAAATACCCGCTAATGTAAAAACCCTTATCCGTAGCATCTAGACTCATTACACTTTTAAATAAGGCCAAGAATTTCCATTTTAAATTCAGCGTGGTCAAGACCGCTCAACAGGTGGTCAAGGCGGATCACATGTGATAACCCTTAGATCTTCTCCAGAGGTTTATAATCTGACCACCTTTCTGACCTCCCAGGGCTGTTTAACCCAGATTAGGTAGCAGAACTACCACCCCCATGTGCTGACCGTAGTCTGTGCTGGAAGAAGAAGAAGAGAAGTAAATAGGACAGTAGGACAAGGCAAGCAAGTGCCTTTAGATAATGTGGTTAAGCCTCACGGCTCCTAATCTAGTCTCCAGTGTGGTTGAATTCATGGCCAAAGTAGACCCTTTCACTTTTGTGGTGGATTTTGTCGTCTCTCTCTTCTCCTTTACTTCTCCATGTAGTGTTTTAATCTTTTGGGCAGCTCTTAAAAATACATCTGGAGGGTCTTTGATTATATGGCAGTCAACGTTCTCTGCTGCATTTCTCATTCAGATTAAATGTGCCTTGTCCAGATGGGAAAAAAGAACTCCCTTTGGTCCCTAATATTTCTAAGAACTAACTTGGCTACCAGAAAAACTGGAATAGACTCAAGGCTTTCTTTTAGTAACATATTTACACTTCTGGTTTATTACTGTTGAAGGTATTCCTTCTAACTGCTGGCCTGTGGGTGGCCCTTCCTTATCGAAGTTGGTTTCTGGGATCACTGAGGAATCTCTTTCCCTATCCTCTTTCCCAGGCCCAGGGCTGGGCTCAATCTAGGGCCCAGATGCAGTGTGCAGTTTCCTTGTGTATTTCTCAGAAGAGCTCCCCCCACCCTTCTTCGACTCTCAGGATGGGTTATGCCTGCCAAGCAGGACTGAGATCATTTTATCAATAAGTTACAAGGACAAAAACAGATTTGTAATTACTGTGATATCACCGTTTCTAGTCAATGTTTCTCTAGCTTGGTATTTATTGCTTTTAGACTTTGGCAGGAAAGGTGAAGTGGCAGAGGGTTTATCTGCAGCCTCACCCTCTATCGTTCTAGGAAACTACGAGAGAGGCTTATTCACATACTCCCTAATGGACCTGGTTGCCCTGGAAAATGGCAGCCCGGGGTGGGAAAGTAAAGACGAGGGCCAGTCTAGCCTCTCCATGTATGCCTGAGGTCGCCATTCAGATGGGGCGAGAGTATGCTCTGCAGAGAGATGTCTTGTCATCCCGCCAGTCTTCCTGGCCCCAGCTAGTGCCCTTGTCCATGGAGACTGCGGGGGTGATGGCAGAAGCCCACACTTGCCTGTTAGAACCCGGGAAGCACAGTACTGCACTGAGTTATTATTTCGTGAGGCTGTTATGATGATTAAGATTGTTTTTAAAGGGCCATAAAGCATTTTGGAAGCAGGAAGCTTTAATAAAATGGTAAGTCATTTCAATAATAAGTATGTGTTGGAAACCAAGGGCAGAGTCTTGGTTGACTGGAGTCAAAGCTCTGGAACCTGACGAGAGCCATAATCGTCAAGGCCATTGAGATTAGTGTTACTCCTCTTATCACCCCGCTCTCTTCCCTCAGCTCCATTTGCCTACGTGGCCTCAGGGCCACTGGGCAAACATTGGGCTCCTGTGACTCTACAGGCGCCTGTCAACGTCCAAGTAACCACTTCTCTGAGACGCTGGCTTTACGATAAACTGGGGACATGTTCACACCCCCACAACGTGCTTAGCTAGTTATCTAGAGAGTCTGATCTGTTTTCTACGACAGCCCCACTTTTGTACCCTACCCTCCACGTGTTCTCACAGCTCCTGTCTAGGGATCCTTTCGACCGGTGCTTCTCACACACAGACGTGTACACCAACCCCCTTGTTGAAATGAGACTGTCCTTCAGTCTGTCTGTCGTGGGGCCTGAGCATCTGCATTCTGATAGCTTGCAGGTGGGGCCGCCGCTGGTTGGTGGGCGGGGCTTCACATCACCTGTCCACTGGGTCACAGCGCCGTGACTAGGTAGTGACTGGGAGCTCTTCCCCGGAGCCAGCAACTTTCCAGATTGCCTGGAGAGCCCCCAGACTCCTCACACAGACCCTTATCCTCACATCCCCTCCTCCAGTTAACACAGTAGCATAAGGGAGAACGACAGTGCTTTCAAAACTCAGCTCTCAGATCCAGAAAGCTGTCCTGAGCCCACCCACCCACTCTCCCCGACTCCCGACTCCCCACACTGTAGCCATTCCCACCTCTTTTATTGCTCATTATCACTAGTCTGAGCAAACACAAGCTTCAGCCTGATAAGCAACCAACTGACTTTTCCATAAATATAGATTGCCATGCAAAACAAAAAGAAAAGGGGAACAGAATGGAAAGGTGTTATATATTCAATTTATTTTCGGTTCCAAACCTATTTTTTCCCCTAGACTTGTTGCCTGATTTCCATTAAGTCATCCTGTTTGCTCTTTGCTTTTGCATCAGTTTTTCCTGGTACTCTAGAAAGATTTTTAAAGGATTAAAAAAAAATTTATTAGCTTAAAAAAAAAAATCTGTCCTTTTTATTCTCATGGCATCAAAGAAGTGGTAGATAATACGGGGCCTGTGTACCAAGTGTCCCGAAGGGCCACAGCCCTGATGCTGGTGAAAAACCTCGAATTCGGTTCTGTGGAAATATTTGCTTTCATGAGGTTCTTCCAGGTCATCCTAATTGGATTCCTAGCCACGGCCTGTGCTAACCCCTCTAACTGTATTCACCTGACATTTGTATTTGTTTATTTTTCAGTATTCAAACATACGAAAGTATAACTCCTAAGCATTAACTCCTTAAGTGTCAGCAGATTGCGGGGGAGGGTGTTAGCAGAAATTAGTGGTTTGTATATATTCTCCAGGTGAAAAGGCCTGCGTGTCAAAGCACTTACCATCTTTTTTCCTCATTCCTCGACTATTTGATTAATATTAGTGTACTGATTAAGAAAAGGCCTTTGTTTTTGTCTGTTCAGGAAGCTTCTACAAGCTTTTCTTTCATAACAGTATTACTAAGAAGCAAGCATTAAGAGCAGCTAATAATGTCTTTGGATCTGAACCAGAGGAGAGGATCCAATGATGTAAACTGCTATACATCTGATACTTAATAAAAGAAGCTGAATAATCCCCTGAGTCAACACCCATGAGCGTAAAGCATTCTGCAAATAAGGAGGGGACATGATTAGCATTGTTCATTAAGGTATATTATCCTGGGAACCTCGCAATATGTAAGCTACTCTTTGCAGGAGCTAAAATGTCTTTAGGGGCTACAGATGGATGCCATCTGCAAAGCGGGGCACCTTCTCCCTCTACACACCCTGGCCCTGGCCGCGTGGCTGTCGCAGTTATCGTGTCAGACCGTTGACCCGACCACTCACATTTGCACCCGCAGACCGGAATGGCTGGCAGCCTTGGGACTTCACTGTTTGGTTTTGGGTTGATGGGTCTGGAGCTGGTTCCAGAGCTCTGTGGGCATCCACAGCAGCTGGGCCTTCCAGCCCAGCGAGGGCCGGCTAGAACGCCTTCACCCTCGCTGACAGCTTTCTTTTCTTTCTTTCTCTGCCGTACTTGAGACTTGATTTATGGACCTTAGCTCTTGCTTCCAGGGAGGACTGGCACACTCCGGATAGCGTCCATTTAACTGCCGCGTCCGTGTCGGTTCAACAGTGGTTCTCAAGGCTCATGGTGCATTTCACTGAATATCACATTTCATGTCACACTGGAGCAGAAAACCGGCTTTGGGATGGGGCATGGAGGAAGGTTGCAAGCTATTGCTGTGGGGGACAGAAACCGTGCGTGTCACTCTATACAGACCACTTGGCAGTGGCCTCTGGAGGGTCGCCATGGGCTGCTAACACATCTCTGGGTTTTCGATGGTCGAGAGTTACAAAACATGCCCCGTATCTGTATTACGTTCAAAGCTCTTTTCAATCTGTAGTCTGTAAAGATAATGATATGTACCATGCAGACACGGTTGTTGTGCTTAAATAATACATTTGTCATTGTTACAGCTTCTCCAGCTGGAGGGTTTTAACGTCTCTTTCCCAGAATCCCCTCTTCAGTGGGAAACTGAGGCCAGGGAATGAATGGACCTGCCCACAGATTATACCAAGTCAACGGAAGGTAGAAGAAGACAACTTTATTCTCTTAGGCTATATAGCTTCGATTCACCTGAAAACAGTGCTGCCCTGCTCAGTCCCATTTCATAAGCCGCAGTGGATAACCAAAACGGATTTGTCCAGATTATCCAAAACAGTTTTAAACTCTGTTCTCCTATGAATGCTGCCTTGGAAGCTAAAGGAGTTAATTGGAAGGACCAGTCTCCTTTGCCCACAATTTTTACTTCTGGAAAGGAGCATACAGTAACTAAAGTGTGATCTTGTACATAGAATATTCTGAACCCCTAATTTAAGGCTAGCTCATGGGAAGGCCAAATAAGCATTTTTCAGGCTCTCGGTGGATCAATCAAAACTAAAAATCATTACAAGCAAACAACAAAATGGACACGATACATCATCTCTTAGATGTCTCTGAAAATTAGGGGGCAGAAAACACATACTAAATCCCCTTAATAGAGCCAAGGACCGACTAAGGGGTTGCTTTATAACCTTGTACCATTTGAAGAGTTAATCAAGAAAGAAAAATCTCTCTCGGAGACTGAGGAGTTAGCCTTAATGGATAAATTCTGTTTGTTACCATCCCACAGCATATGGAGATCTCAGATACTGGAACACAATTCAGGCTAAAGCCTGGAGAGAGATAGGAAGCAGAAGGATCTTGATGATTAAGTGTATCCTCTGGAGAGGATACTTCCATGAAACCCACATGTCATTTAGAAGTGGGGAGAGGCTGGGGGACCAGCATGGGGACGGCCCCCGCTGGAACCCAGTGCTCTGCTGTTGTCCTCCCTCTGACAGGCGGGCTAGAGAGGCTACTCTTCTCTCCACCTCTGCGAATACTGACCAGAGAAACAAAATGGAAACAGAGCTGGAACTGGGGACGTGAGATAGAGGTGATAAAAATGATTTTATTTATAAGTGAGAAATGACACTCTCCTCTTCTAATGAGATGTACATATCTAATTATCATTAACAGAACGTGACGTGAGTACTTTTCCAGTAACAACAGGAATGCAAAATTCACAAGCGGTGTCCCTCGTGTCACGTATAAATTATAAATTTCCGGAGCACCTAATAGTACACATACGGTAATCAGAACGGTCAGCCAGCGCGCATGCGCTGTCATGGACACCGCTCTGCCTAAGGCAGGTGCTACCTTTGAAGGTGGTGGCAGCACGCACTCCACTCCATTGGTCGCGACTGGTGTCGCCGCTCACGGGTACCCTGGGATCGTCAGTGATGGATTCTAACCTTCTACGAGCAGAAAGTAAGGAACTGCATTTCTTTAGGATCTGAATGGAAGGGGTCAGTGGCTGAAGAGTTATCAATCTAGAGGCATTTTAAGCCACTGTCATTTTAAAATATAAATGTTATAACTATGCCTCCATTATCTCAGATCACTGATTTCCATGCTATTTACTTCTGTGGTGACTTCTGAGCCTCCTTGGTTGTATTTTGAAAGTAAAATAAACGTCTCTACTGAAGGCTGGTCACAAGTTTCACGCTGTCAGCATGTCTGGATTATTTTAAGAAAGGAGAGATTACCAAGGGAAGGATCCTGGCCAAGGTTATCTGACACCATCACCCCACCTTTTAGTTCGTGAACTTGAAACCAGGTCTGTGAAATAATCCTCTAAAAGTGCTAATGTTAATAATACCTAATGGTACAGAGAACCCCATGTCGGGCTCCATGGGCTTGAAACCTTGTCTTTAACTGGCTTCACTGAATCCCAGCAAAAGCAGAGACGATACGGAAGGAGAGGTGTTCTCCGGTGACCCGTCCGCGCGTGCCCAGGGGACACCTCTGTGCCCTGCAGACCTTCCACAGCATGCAGGTGCTCTGCGTCTAACAGTAGGAGCAGTGCCTGAGGTTCACCTGGGGGTTTACACTGTAGAGAAATGTATGACATCATTTGGTCTGCACCAGAACCCTGGGACCAAAGATTGGCTGTCTCATCATCTCACAACACGAGGAACGTCATTCTCGGAACGATTCATTATGTCAGAGGCTCCCAAGACTGACCAACCATTACAGTCACCTGAGGGATATTTGACTCTGGCAGATTCCCAGGCCTCAGCCCTGGAGATTCTGGTCAGGTAGGCCTCTGGCAACCCCATTTCCCCAACAGCTCTGTGCCTACACTTCTTGCCCTTAAGAATGGGAATCCAGCATTGTCAAGAGAGGCCTTGGGTCAGCTCTGGTTTTAAGTATTAGCATCCATTAGCACATGTAACGAGTAACTCTGAAAGCAAAAATGATCGGGTGTAGTCTCTGTTCTTGGGGATGTGAAAGGGGAGGGGCCTTATGGAATTCATAAAGCCCCAGTTAGATGAGGTACAGGCCATGACCAATGAAAACATGGGCAGGAGACCCCGAAGGGGGGCTGTGGAGGAGGGGAGTGAGAGCAGGGGTGTTGGGTGTAGAGAAGGTGTCAAAATGGGTCAGGTAGGCGCAGAAGCCAAGTTTGCCTGTGTTACAATTTAAGTGTAGAATCAGTTCTGCTTGATATTTTCTAGTGCATACATAGACACACACACACACACACACACACACACTCTTTTTGCAGCTTATGCCTCATCAGTATGCTTACATGAACAGATTTTGGGGGAAAAGAGTAAAAATAGGAAATACTTATCTAGCACTTACTATATAACAGGCCCTTAAAGCAATTTACACATATCGACTCCTTTATCCTCACGGCAACCCCGAGGCAGACACTATTACTAAGCCATTTTACAGAGGAGGAAACTGAGGCACAGGGAGGTTAAGTGGTTTGCCTGAGGTCATGCACCCGGCGTGTGGTGAATTTTGGGATTTGGACCCAGGCTCCTGCCTCTCTGCAGGTGACCGCGTACTGGCCGCCCCTCTCCCCTCTTCTCTTGCACACGTAGCTCCCTTCCCTCTCACCCCAAAGTTTTGACCTGATTACTGAATTCAGATATAATAGGTACCTCAAGGATGTAATCACAACAAGTCTGCTCTACCAGCTTCCTGTTTGCAGTTAAACGCAGACCTCCTACAACAACATCATCAATAATCCTACGAAGGAATTGGATGTCTGGGCTGACGTGTTCAAGTATCAGGAGCCATCGGCTTTCTGACAGCTAGGGTAGGGCCTTCAAAAGAATACCTGCCTGATGTTCGCCACAAGGACCCTCCTTAGAGTCTGTCACAGGATCCTGTCTGCAGATCTGGACTTAGTCATTTACATCGACCAGAAGAACGGTGACAACAAGAAGGATAGACATCCTGCCCCCACCCCGGTCATGGACACCAGTGGCTGAATTACTGATTAACCTCGAGAGAGCACTGCAAAGGGAGCCATGGCCTTTGTTCCTATTTCTTTAAAATTTCCCAGAATGTGTAAAATAACTCTATTCCCGGCCTAAGGCTGCCTCTGATGTTCACATTTCTTTTTTTAAAAAGGATTTTGTAGCCAACCGTCCTTTTCAACATGTTTTAGTTTGCCAAGCTGAAAATTACAAAGCGTGATAGTTGGGCAAAAGGATGAGAACACATAACTTTACCTCAACCATCTTTTTATTCCGGAGGGAGAACGTTTCTTCTCTTTTTCCTTGGAAGGGTGAAAGGGGTGATGCCTCTGAAAGGGCCCTGAAAAGTCCTGCACCCATTGTTAAGTCATCCTCCAGGTCAGTGGATGGTTTGGTACAAAACGAAATCCTCCAAGGTCGTGCCCGTTGGGATGATGCCCATCCCCGTCTCTCGGCAAAGCTGCACGAGGCCAGGGGGCAAGTCGGATAAGTTCCCCAAAAGGTGGAAGGTGAGAGAGGGCCTCCGTCTTAGGCAGGACCTTAGGCTGCATCCTGTCTACCAGCAGAAGGGTTCACCCGCCTCAGCCTCTCAGCCTGCAGGCACAGACCAGTTTCTCCATCAAGCCCTTCTGACGTCAGTGGGGGACAGTCACTTACACTTAATTACAGGAAGTGTTAATAATGGGGGCAGTTTTACCAGCCCAACAGAAACGTATTTCATATGTGGTGCCGCATGTTGCCAGAGGTGATAGGAAGGGAAGGATGTTCATGCGACCATTGCCAAAATAGGCTAGAAAGTTGAAGTAAGATTTTTGTGGGTGTTGGGGTAAATAAGCAATGGTGGAGGTCCTTTCTCTAGGAGAAAAGCATCTCGCTGCACCGACGAGGGTCCGGGGGGAGCCGGCTGTGCTCCAGAGAGCACTCATTCATCCCCAAGGATCCTTGTGAGTCACCGGAGGACGCTTCTCCATTTGGAAAACAGAGGCAGTATTGCGAGTTTGCAGACTCGCAGAGGAAGACTAAGGAGGTGTCTTACCTCTGAATAATGTATTATACGTTACATGACTTCGGAGCAGACCTATTCTTTGTGACTGTATTGGGAAACTCTCGCTAATACATTCACTTAAAACACAAATAGCCACCTCATTTACTTTTAAACACTTGGAAAAAAGCACCAAGCATAAGTTTCAGCTGAATTTCTTATAAACCCCAGCGTAACCACCATAGGGAGACCACCTCTGAACTCCCAGGTTCCGTCCCTCAAAGGTAGTAAATCCTCAACACGCCCTCATGTTGGCTGCTTTGGCTGATCACGCTTGGTGTCATTAGCGTCTGTTTAATATGGCAGCTGCTGCCTTGGGGGCCCTTGCAAATGGGGGCGAGCAGAGCCTTGGAGGGAAGCGAATCCTAATTGCCTGCTGCAGGACTGTGTGGCGCTGCCGGTGACAGCAGCCAATGGGGAGAACAGGAAAGCAGGAGAGAGGGTCTGTTGTACTGATGAAGTGGCATTCCTAGAACACACTGTGCTATAAAATGAGATTTGGCTCCACAGTGCTGAGAGCAAACAATGGACTCAATAGGCCCCAGCGCTGGTTGCTGGGCATATTCTAGCTCCTTCAGTGGGAGCTGCCTTTCATTCAAGGGAGTAGGAGCCACGCTAGAGAATGGGAAGGAGGGGGTGTTATTATTGGTCCAGGGAAATCCCGAGAGTAAGATGTGGGGGGTTGGGGGGGGGAGAAGGCCAGGAGACTTTCAACCGAGTTGTGAAGACCACAGTGCGATTCCCTCGGACGTTCAACATGCGTCAGCCCAAGTTGATCATTTTGGGGGAGAAAGAACTACAGAGATGACGAGTCAAATGTGTCCGGCCTCTCTTGCTGGGTTAGTGTAGTGTAGGCTGTTCCAGCAAGATCTGGGTGGACGGTGGGTCTTCATTACATCTCTATCTCTGGAAAGGTGTGGGGCCAGCGAGGCATTAGTGAGTGTGAGTGGGGGCCATAGAGCTTGGTCTCTGTTCTGTGTCCTAATCCACGTATGATTGGAGTCCACGGAAAGCAAATAGTGCACGGCGGCATCCGTAAAATGTTCTAAACCACCTGTGATAAAACTATATCCCGCCGTAGAAAAAATTTTTTGTCAGTCTCTAGCTGGGTAACAGATTCTGTGAGTAATAAGCCAGGAGTTAAAAGTTTGCTCCCAGCTTGCAAAACAGAGGGAAAAAGAGAGGAGAGTGATTCCTACTCAAAAGGCTCCAGGCACTCAAAAGACAGTTGAACTGTTGAAATCAAAGACAGTACATTGTAGCCTGTACATGTGGGAGCAAGTCCACCTAATCATGAATGGGGCATTGTCAAACCAGTTTGCCCCTGAAATCGTCCCTTTAAACTAATTTAGGTTTTTCAAAACTCCATTTTAACTAAAATCTTTGGGCAAAATCACATTGCACTTACTAAGATTACAATCAAAGGTACGAGATAAAGTACATTCTGTTTGAGGGTTCACGTGAAGGTAACATGTAATTATTTCTACAAAGTAGTTGTTCAAGAATTAACCACATCGAAACCAAAATCATGGAGAAAATTCTGCATTTTAGGACCTGCCTCGGTGGCAGGTGGGTGAAATCCAAAGGACCCTTGATTTGGCCACCTTCTCGAAAAGTTTCATTGGTTAAACATGTACCTACAAGAATACACAGACACAAAACAAACAACGAAATATTCCTTTTGGAGGTTTTATATCCAGGAGCCTGGGGCGCCCGAAATCCCCGAGTGTGGAGAAAGCCGTTTCCCACCAGGCCTTCCCCCTAAGTGGGAGGGCAGGCTTGGGCTTTGAGGTGATCGTGGCCACATCCAGCCCACTCCTGCCTTATTTGTTCAGATCATTAGGACGGTGCCAATCAGCGCCTCTTTTGGTGAAGGTTTTGTGTTGTGAACATCTGTCCACTCGCATCTGGCCAGGGCCCAAGTCCATTTCACAAGAAACACCAAACAGCTGTCAGATGGTCCTGGGTTTGGATGGATACCAAATGAACACAATCCTCTTGGCCACCAGGGAGGCGGGGCCCCGGTTCCTGTTCTCCATCTCCGGATGTACCCAGGCTCCAAGCTCTGACTTGTTAGCACATTCCCCAACTCCTGACCAGCAGCTTCCTGATTTTTGTGTATTAGGCTTTGCCCATTGCAGTAAATACTCGGGATGGATAAAGCCAGAATTAACTTGTGTTTACTTGAGAGCTAATGAGCAGTTTGGCCCTTGTTTTTCCTCTGTGATCACCCAGCTTCTTTTCTGCCTTCTCGTTACACCGCAGGGAAGTGTAGGGGTGAAGGCTGGGTTGGACTGGGGATTTACTTTGCAGGTCCACCCACTTTGCTGTTTTGTGGTTCAACTGTTAGGTTTTCTGAAAAACAAGGGTTTACAGCTAGTGAATCACTGCGATGTTTTCAATTTATTGGTATAAGTGGCTAATGCCACATAATCACTTAAACTTGTATTGTGGAAAATGACCTTTTCGTATTTATACGGTGGTTTTGAGTCAGATATTAAATTAACAGAGATCTTTGGGCCCTCTTTGTTAGTGAAGATTCGTGAATCTTGTGATTCTAAATACATTAACTACCATCAAAATATTGTATACCGAAAACTCAGTGATAAAATCTTAGGTATTATTCCCTGGGAGTTTCTATATCCTTTATTTCCAGAACAGAAGAAAGTTGTAGCTTGGGGCATGTGGCATAAGCCTGATAAACTCAGCCTCCTACCTGAGCACGAGACCCCACAAAGGCAGATTGAAATGGAGCAAAACCTAGTCACCCCACCTAATGCTTTATTTAATATTTTGGAAATATCCAGTGGGATCTAACATATAGTATAGCTTGATGTGCGTAGTAGGTATGCATTAAATATTTCCTAAATAAAATAATGCGTGATGATTCAGCCAGTTATTTTGAATCATGCCCTGACGTACAAAAGAGCAGAGAGACAGAGACAGAAGCAGGCAGAAAGATCCTTCTGGATGCTATCATCTTGTCATCATCTTGTCTTTTCAGTTTTAATTTATATGCCAAGAACCATACCCTGCTGGTGACATAAAACACTGTATTATAGTCAATTCTAATAAGAGGACCTGTTGTCTAAGAATCATAGCTGATTTTTATTGAGTGCTTATTATGTACCAGACATCGTTCTGGTACCTACTACGGTCACATTTAGTCATGAGAATCGCTTTAGGAGGTAGGCTCTGTTAGTATTCCCATTTTACAGATGAGGAAAACGAGGCACAGAGAAGTTAAGTAACTTTCCCAAGATCTCAGCCAGTAGAATAGGAAACTCCAGAGTTCATACTTTTAACTACTTCCTCGTGTCAGCCCTTTAGAAGAAAAGAAGTTGACTCCCAAGTGGAATTTTGACCCTCAGCTTCAGTCTCCGTGTGTCTAGCCCTCCTGTGGTCTTGTTCTTCCTGATGGAAGTTCATTTTTATTGAATTCGTGTCAGTCATTCTGCTGTGAGCTGATGTACTTAGAACCTCGTCACGTGACCTTCTTAACCCGCTGAGAAGGCCAACGTTGTACATGCACAGAATAGCCACCGAATCGGAAATCTGCTCTCTTCACTTATTGTTGACTCTGGAGTATGCTTACTCTTACATCCAAGAAAAAGCAGAGTTGGCACTACTGTCAGAAAGTTCTTAATGCCACAGTGTAGGCTGCAATGCGTGCATCTCTCCTTAATATCTTCAGAGGATAATCTACAAAGGGCTGGAATGGAGTCTTTGAAGGCTTGGAACAGGGGAGCGTATTGACCTTCGAGAACTCCTCCCCGAGGGCTAATCATGCCAGAGACTGTGAGGCTCTCTGACCAAACAGCTCCCACCCAATGGTGGCTGGAAGTTTTTCCTTGACAGTTGTAATTTTTATTTTTAAAAAGATTTTATTTATTTATCTGAGAGAGAGAGAGAGAATGAGAGTGGGGAAGGGCAGAGGGAGAAGCAGACTGCCCGCCGAGCGGGGACCCCAATGCGGGACCCGATTCCGGAACTCCAGGATCATGACTTGAGCCGAAGGCAGTCGTTCAACCAATGGAGGCACCCAGGTGCCCCAACAGTTGTAATGTTTAGTTAAACTTATTACAGAAGGCCTTTGAGACCTATTTAGTCCGAGTTTTATTTTATCATCTATCACTCTTTTGCGCGCGCACGCACACACACGCGCGCGCAACACGTAAGTGAAATCGGTAACATCCTAGCGCTTGTTCAGTGTCTGACTTCGTATTCAGAATTCGACTTCAGTGCGCATGTCTCAAGGCGTGGGTTTCTCCGGACGCTGTTGTCCCGTGTGCCACCAAGAGCTTTGGTGATGGGCATCTTCAGATTTGCTCACGATGTTTCAAACCACATTGCCGTATTTAGAGACGGTGCCCAGCGGGGTCGGGTTCACCGCTGACTAGCTGGTGGCATTCTGTGTATGTTTTTCCACCTTTCACGGGAGCCCAACAAAAGCGGTTGTGTTGAGATTAAGTAACACTAGAGGGCAGCCTACAAGTTGGAAACAAGTGACAGGAGGCTACCAAAAGGAGAACTGGGCGGATGCCAATAGGTAAATACTCTCTGGTTCAGTCTCTCAGCGCTCTGACACCAACTCATGTACGGGGTCCCCGCATAATGCAATACGCCTTAATGTTTAATTTGAATCGGCTTTTAAAAATAAGTATGAAACTTGTCTCCCTTCTCGAAACTCACTTCATTTGTTAGAGCTGCCTGATGGGACTCTCATTCTGTTTTGTTTCACTTCTGTTATTCAACCTCTTCTTAAAATACAGAATAAAACTTCCCCAGTTACAAGTTGTATTTAGAAACCCCTGAAAGAAGAACGTGATGTGAAGGGTAAATATAGAATCTCCATCTTTTTAGGATTCTTTTTCATAGCGTAAATGTTCGTTCTTTTCAACCCTTCAGGACATCAGGGGATTCTGTTGGACAGCTGTGCTATACTGACCCTTATCTAAAGGTTGAAACCATAAACTAAAACCCGTGATACCTCAATCACTGATGTAATGAAGATTTATTTCTTCCTAAGTGAAATCTTATTAAACACATTTTTTCTTCCACTATATAAGCAGTGTCCAATTTTAGCACAGAGCAGCCGACAAGGCCTCACTGTCTGCGAACACTGTGTTATTAAGTAAACAACACAATTTAGGTGTTATTTGTGTTTTGTGAATTACGTCGTCTGTAACATTTTAGTTGTACAAGGCAGTGTAAGAGGTAAACACATATAAATTGGCCTGGCACGGAGTGGGGTGGGGAGGAAGGGACCGATGCATGTATGTCTAATTTCAGAGTTCAGACACTTGGATGAAGTAAAATTGTGCAGAATGAAAGGGACAGGGAGCAGGTGGCTTGGTTTCTGAGCTCACACGAGCGCACCGTCAGCGCTCCCCTCTCCTACGCTTGTGTAACCCGTTTTTATAGATGCGCTGGATGGTGCTTCGGTTTTCCTCAAGTTATCCACCTCCTATAACGGTATTAACCTCCCTAACCTGGGAGAAAGTGGCCCCAGCTGCCAAGGCCAAATGTGACAGTTTAAACGCTCCGAATTTCAACATCTTTAGCGCTCCCTTTACAGAGCTGGGTGTGAGCACGGTAGGGCTAGGCTTTGGTGTCTGGCCTATTATATGTTATTTAAATATGGGCTATGACGGCTGTGAAATGTGAACTCTGTCTGCAAACCTGAGTTCCACTGGCTCCCGCTATCCAGTCGGTTCCCCTGATAGGACAGCATGGAGCCATTTTTCCTCCTCCTCCTCCTTCCTTACCCCACACGTCCAACTGGTCTCTACGTCCTGACGGCTGTATCTTGCTTTGTATCTTTGCTTTGTTTGCTTTTTTCTACTCACAGTGCGAGCAGATTCATATTTCTAAAACACACATCTGATGATGTCATCTTCTTGCTGAGAAGCTTCAACCTCCTGCCGAGCCGGGTCCCCCTCTTGAGCAGGGGAGAGCCCTTCACAGGGAGCTCTCAATCTCCCTCTGTCCTCGGCCTTCCACGCCAACCCCCCCCCCCCCGCCAGTCGCCAGGAGGACCCCCTTGCTGCGCAGGGACCAAGTCCTCCATTTCCCTGCTTTGGGCCTTCGCTCCAACTTTTCCCTTAGACGCACGGCTCTTCCCTCCACTCCTACCTCCTGAAATCTCCTTTACACAACTCAGATGCCTCCTCCTTCACAAGGTCCTGCCTCACCTCCCAGCTGGACGGAGCTCTCCTTCCTGTCCTTCTTAGCATCCTTAGCCAAGGACCTCAGCTTAGCAAACCACTCTGCTTTAGGGCTGGAGAACCGTCAGACCTTACACCAAAGTGATTTTTCACGTTATCTGCCTTCCTTGCTAGAACGCCCAATGTCTGGCCTCTGTCGGGTACACAGTTGATCAATACATTCTCAACTAGGTCATCACGGTGTCTCTGAAGTATCGAGAACTCGCCTAGAGTAAGTGCTACCTGTACACTCCGCTGCTTTCACTAGACCTGGTAGCAGGGACCAGAGAATAAAATGACCTTTGTTGGAGGGAAGATCCACCCACGTTGACCAAGACGGTCTGTTAACTCCTTGCTAGAAACATGTTTTATTAGGTACAGGTTACGAGCCCTCAGGAGGATATTCCTGCCACAGTATCTGGTTCATCTTTCTGCCCCTCTGGATCTGCCCTGTACCACGGTCAGAGTTTACACCTGACATTGCTGTTTATTGTGTCCCTTCTATAAAACAGGACCGGAGTCCCCATCAGAAACATCCTCAAATATCCTCCATTTTTCAGTTGATCTCCTTTCAGAGGACCACCCCAGACCCTAAGAGCCTCTGGGGACAGTGTCCCGAAATGGCGTTCCACTGGGTCCTAGTCGTACTGACACCATACGTCCTTGGAAAGCTCCTTCTCTGCGTAATAGGCAGAACCTGACAGTGGCTGTGCTTGGGAGGCTGTAATTGTGTTTCAGAATTGTTTAAGCATTGAGGAAACAGCGCGGTGGTGTGGAGAAGCAAAATACTCAGATTCAGAAGGTTGGGGACCCTGTCCCAAGCCCTTCCCTCATCGGTGGTATACTCAGGCAAATTATTTGACCTTCTTGAACCTTGGCTCTCTCATCTTTAAATTGGGCATCACGATCCCTGCCCTGCCTAACTCAGGTTGTAATGATATACAATGAGGCAATGTTTATAAATGCACCTTGAAAAATATCCTTATAAGTAAGGTCTATATTATTCCTAATAACACTGTTATTTACTGTTGATGTTGATGGTTATCAGCTAGCCTGATTTTGGGATGCGATAGCCTCCCGAGGTAGAACAGTCCTGTGTTTGCACCTCCTTGCTGGAAGCCCGTCCATCCTCTCCCCCAGAGGTTACCACCCCGGAAGGCCTGTCTTCACTTGAAACACGGGCAGTGAGAAACAATGAAATATGCAAATGCATTATGATTACTTTTAATAGAAGAAGCACTCTGAGTTACCACTAGGTAAGGTCGACAATAAGCAAGAAGTGATATTGTCCTAGTCCTACATTTAAAACCTTTTCAAGTTCTGCTTGGAAGAATTTGCATTTCAATAACACTGTGATAATGTCAAGCTATTCACAACATTTCAAAGCCTCCTCTTGCACACCTGGCAGTTGTAGGAGCTGCTGGGGAGCTGGATGTGGCTGTTTTCTAACAGCAAAGGCAATTATGTTGTCCTTTTCATTCTCGGGAGCGGATGTGTTTGGGCAATATTAACAGGTCTTATGTTCTGGACATGACAAAATATGGGAACGAAAGCTCCACCCTCCAAGATATCCCACGAGAATTAATTAATCAGCATATTCAACATGGTGAACTTCCCCTCGCCACAAATGAGAGGAAACACCTTGTAGATAAAAGTTGACTTTTGAATAGGAAACCTTTCCCTGTACTCTGTACATCCCTTCAAAGAGAAAAGTATCCAATGGATGTTTGTTACCTTTTTTCTTGGCTACACAGGGAACTACTCTGTTCTTTCTACTTTTGATACCATTAGCATCTCCCCTTGGCTGGGCAAGCATGGGATCTTGGGTTGACTTTATTTCCACTAAAAGTAAAACCGTATTGCATGCAATGGGACAACCATCTTGAAAATTATCTTAGATAATCACTACCCTAGAACACAGTACAGGAAATACGACAGATCAATTTAACTTAGATAATTTCTCATTATGATGCGTATAGATTGGTAAGCTTAATTGTAAAAGTGAAGCATTTATAATTCATAAGCACAAATTATGCTAAACTAGATGGGCTATATGCTATTAGAATTTTATATAAGCTACAGAATGGTTTTTCACACAAATTTAAATAAGAAATTTATAATATATCTAATTAATATATCTAACTTTTATTAGACCCTGTAGTTAAAAGTTGAACATAAGTAGCGCATTAACGTGATGACCCAGCTTCTTGATACCTGTTGTAGAACTCATGACACAGGAAAAAGTACTTTTAACCAAAAGTAAGACCTATTTCTCTCCTGTGCTTTCAGTATTCTCTGGTCTTATGTTTAGCACATGGTAACAGGTACTTTTGGGTAAAGGAAATCCCACTTGGCCCACCAGCGCCAGTTCTTTCATTTGAAAGAACTCAAAGTCCCATTCAGTCTTGGGGAGGAAGGGCCTCTGGTCCCCCTAGGAGCCAGTAATTATCAGTTTTGATAAGTAGATTCCTTTAAAATGAAAAATGGTCCCCCCAAAGGTTGGAAGCGCTCTATATCACAAATAAATTTCAGTTGTCCTTCAAGTGGTACTTCTTCCTTTGCTTGACCATTTTGCAAATGATCGAGAATCACATTTTTCATATAAGAACCTAGTATGGTGTGCACGGCAAGATAATGGAAGCATGTTCAAGTCACTGCTGTCTGGAAGTGTTCCACGAAAATACAGCCTCCAAGGCATTGGTGTCTTGGAGGCACAAAAGAAAATCTGTAATCAGAAATCATTAATTAAGGTTAATTAAAGTCCACATTGTATCTGACTGACATTCACACAAAAGTACTGCTTACTTTTCTTTAGGCTACGTGTGCGATACTGTGTCTGCCCGGACACCAAAGAGTAATCACAATCTCGTTATTGCCAAGAGGACAGCCAATTGAATTCACACAAACTCTTCTTCCAATGAAAAAAAGCTTCTGATCTGAAATATTAGTCCCACTGTCCTCCCCATCACTATGACTTTAAAAAAAACACAAACCAAAAAAGAACTCACGTAGGAGAATACTGTAAAATGAGCAAGACCTATTTTCTACCCTGTTGAATAATCAGAGGTCCATCTTACTGAATTTACAAATGCATGTTTTCTTTGCTTCCCAGAGATATTGGGAAGGGGAGGGGGAGGGGGAGAAAGGCGGTATGGGGGCTGGAGGGGGTGTAATTGCAGCCTGTGGGTAAAGCAGACCACGTGATCAGAAACTGCTGTGACACTTAAAAGTGTTTCTCCTCAAGGAATTCCGGTGCCCAGAAGCCTGGTGAAGCCAGTAGCAATTAAGGCCACGTTATCCTTTTAATTTACTTGAAATTATTGGCCTCTAAAATCAATCATTTAGTGCGGTTGCGTAGGGGACGGGTCAATATAATAGGCACGTGCATTAAAAATGCTTGTTGATCTCACGCAAAAATTTTGGCAGGCTGGATCTGGGGAAATTTAAAACGGCTGCTTTGAAGCTCACCCTGCAATAAAAAGCAGTCATTTTCTAGTAAGGAAAAAAAAAAAGTGACTAATTTTCTAGATGAGACCCATTTGTGATGAATTCAAGGTTTTTTCCCTGTGAATCTGCCTGGGTTTTTATTTGCTGCCTTGCATGTCCTGAATTCAGTGCTGTTTGCTTCAAGTGTGAGATTGTTTTATTTTATGTTTTAATCTACAAAGGAATGAAATGGCTTGGCTTAGACTGGTAGGAGTCCTTGAAAGTCCACTTGAGAAATGGGAACTAAAGCATTAAGAAGTGTAGCAGTATCTGTGACACGAGGCCCAGTGTACCTAACAAAGGAGAGCTGTGTTCTCCATCACCCACGGAGCACATACATCACTGAGTGTGTGCATCTCCTTCTTGCAGCAGCTCACTCCTCCCCGCCTTTTCTTGACTCAGTCGCCCAGTATATACACAACCGGACAGCTTTTCCTGATCAGCCCTGAAGTCGCAAACCTAAAGGCAAAACAGCCAAAGATGATGATGACGAAAAGGAAAGAGATGCTCTCACATACTCAAGAGCTTGGGCCTCGGTCACAAAATGCGGTGAGATGGGCTCTAGCTCCTTCGTAGTGTGTGTCAACCCTAAAAAAATAACAGAGGTTGAGCCGGAAGTGAAGCACAGAATGTTTCCACCGCCATACCGGAGCACACCGTACAGCCCTCCTGAGGTCATTCTGTTTATTTAAGCCATCTGCAGAGCCAAAGCCGAATCATGGACCTGAAATTTTGAGCGAAGCCGTGAATGCCCTCATTTACCTCCACACTTGCGAAGAGCCTTAATGAAGAGCTCGCACCCTTTGGCTTTCTTGTTGAAAGATGAAAGTGACATCAGTCCCTGGACGGTAATTCTTTTTTTTTTTTTTAAACCAGCAGGACCGAGCAAGAGGCAAATCCTGGAGTAAATATCAGCTGGATGTACACGTAACAAGGTCCAGAGAGACTCAGAAGTTGCCTCTTCTAATCCAACGCTGAATTAGACAAGAGGTGGTTTTTCGGTCCTTTCAGAGCACCCCCACAGCCAAAATCACTGCGAGGCTTGCGAGCCCTGGTCTATCTCAGATCTTTCCCAAGACACCCCAACACTATCTGAGGCACTGAAACTATGGCAACCGAATAAGAAAGCAGCCTCCATGATTAATAGATGAAGATCCCAGCGACAGTGTCTAGCTGGGGCCATCATTCATGATGCGAGAAGAATTAGCACGGAATCCATCTCGCAAACCATTTACAAGTATTCTCCTTATAAAAACCCACCCAACTGCCATCCCGCTGCATATACTCCAGTTTAGAAAGCTATAAACAATTTGGTTTCTATTTATCGCTCGCCACGCAGAGAGGAGAATGTTCTTAAGAACTCAGATGCTCACGTTTTTGGAATAACGAAAGGCTTACTAGACTGGCTTTCCACCTGGGTATTTAAAGGCCCAGGAACAAATGCACTCAAACACCAAAATATGTGAATGGAGTCATGTGGTCCTCCGGGGTAAAAAGGAGGAGAGACAGTTGTTGGATTGTTTGAGTGGGGTTTGTGTGTGTGTGTGTGTGTGTGTGTGTGTAATGCAGTTTTTCATAAAGCATTCCATTTTCAGGAAAGGAACGTTTCCATTCACCAGCTCAATCAGTATTCTCTCAGTTTCCTCGTCCAAGGACACTGGGAGTCTGGGGGAGGGGTGGGGAAGCTTTGGAGTTCCTGCAATATTAATGACAAGATTGAATACTGTCCTTAAAGACAGATTCGGGAGTAGGAAAAAAAAAAGGAAAGAAGAATGGATCCATCACAGAACTCTTGTCTATAAAACTCTTATGTAACATCCAACTGTAATTAATATATTCTTTATTTCTTCCCAGTTCCTAAAATGTTGGTTTTCTGGTGGCATGTTTGCACTGTGTTCAGTGACAGATGCTGTTGTGTTCTAGAAATGCTTCCAATCGAATTGTGGCAAAGGCTTGGTTTTAACCACGGAGGGCCGAAGGGATGAGAGAAGGGTGAAAGAGCATCCGTTTTAGAGATTCTTCTCAATTTTTTTAATTGGCGTGGATCCTTTGAATTAAATTTTCTACAGGTGGAAATTACAGGTTCGTTGGAAACCACTAGAAAGTGCCGAGTCGCGCTCAGTGAAAACCTCAGGTCCACGGGCTGTGTGTACAAACACCCGTCTAACCATATTTTCAAAGCCACAGTCAGCACACTTGCTGCTAGGAAGACCTGGCCCTTCAGTCTTTGGGGCATGTTAATTGCTGATTTATTTCACTCTCTTGACATCCTCTTTCCACTTACAAAGTTTAAGAGACATTTTTTTCCCCTCCTGGATGAAAATAACTATAATTCTAGGCCAGGGAGTCCGTCAGGGGATTGTGGTGATCGTACTATTTTATTGCCTCTTCCGCTGTGTCTTTTAGGAGTGAGATGCTGCTCGCTGATAAGAACTTGTATGAATCATTTGAGTCCTCTGTCAGGTAATAGGGCAGTATACCAGTCAGTGGAGTAGATACTAGTTCTCTTGGGGTCAGCCAACTGCTTGCTACATTTGGTGGCGAAGGTAGTGTTTTGCTTCTCCATGGAGATTTGCTGTTCTCCCAAACTGATTTCAGGCTTGGCCAGGGAAGGGTGACCCAGCAAGTGTATGGATGGCCACTATGAAGGCCCTCTGGCGGAAGTCCCAGCCACAGCCTCCCGGAGCAGTCAGCAGATAGGTTCTGGCCTATGACAGGTGTGGTCCTTGGGGTCAGTTCACCTCGTCCCTGAACCAACATGACAGGCTGCTCTCAGATTCTTGAATGCAGGCAGATTGTGTATTTTATTTTTAGATGTTAATAAGTGAAGGCGATCCTTTTTTTTAAAGCAGTCATCCTTTAGGCTCTTATCTAATGTAAAGTCTTGTACTGCCTGCAGTGGTTTTATTGGTGTAATGTTTTTTCTGCCACAGTTTGGGTGTGAGATTTCAATATCCAAAGTCAGGAAAAGGATCACGACTCCTCTTCCCACGCCAGTGACTCGTTCACATGCTTCCCCACAAGCTTCACCGTGGCCAGCCCACAGTGTGAATGTTTATTTCTCGTCCAGAGGTGGCTTCCTTTGTACCATCTCTGTCTGTTACCATTTTTACTCTCCCCAGCAGGGCACTCTCTGTGACTTCTGTCACCCAGATAAAAATAACACCTAATATTTAATGAGCGAGTCTCGGGTGCCATGCATTGGGCTATGAATTTTACGGATGTTGTCATATTTACTCTTCTCAACAACCACAACATTAGCATCCTAGTGGCATCTTATGGATGGAAACTGAGGCAGAGAAGTAACTGGCTCAAAGTCACACTATTTGGAATTGGCAAAGAAAAAAAAAGGGGGGGGGATGCAAATCCCAGCGTGTTGTGTCTGCCTAAGAAATGTGGTCTCTGCATTGTCCCTTTCGCTGCCCACTGCCTTCCCCTGACAGTCCCTCCACAGTCATAAACCCAGTGACACTAAATTTTGGTGAATTCGCCCTTGTTACGGCAAGGATCCAAACTCCTTTCCTCCTGCCCCTGGATCACCCTGACACGTCTGTCCTACATTAATGCTTACACTGACATGAACTGTTTTAGGACCCACCTCAGCAAAAACAATGCCCTTACTTTTTACAATGCCTGGCAGAGTGCCACGCCAGTGACCTTGCCCGCTTTAATGGTCACACTGAAAGCCGCCCTCCCTTGAGGTGGTTGGCGTCCTGATGGATAGGGTTGCTGCTCTCCATGCTCTGTGAAGACTGTCAATTTCCAATGAATTTGAGGATGTTATTTAATTTCATAATGTGGTTTATATGAAAATGTGACATCCACAGAATATAATCTTTCTTTTCTGATTTAGAAGAGGATGAAGCAAGATCTCTGCCAGGCATAGGGTCTGGGGTGGGGAGAAAGGAATTAGCATCAGATTTTCCTAGTTTTCAGAGTGCATTTCGTATTTTACCGAATACACTCACATTTGTGAGTTCATATTCTCCCAGCATTCCTGTAAGGTGGGAGGCATAGGTTTACTATTCACAAATTTTATTGAAAATAAATTAGATTCAGAGAGGTTAAGTGGCTCCTCCAAGGTAGTAAGAGCCTAGAACTCAGGACCTCCGAGTACAGGAGCTTCGAGCACAGTTCGCACAGCACCGGGCAGAACTGTGGGTTCATAAGCGAACTATCTTCTCCTGCCAGAAAGGTGAATTTTAAAAAGTACCATTAGCAAACTCCAAAAAAGCACAACAGTTCTGTGGCCAGTGGTTAGAATGCAGAACAAATGAGGCCAAGGTCAAAAGCTCAATCCCCATAAGTGCTGGCTGTCTTCCTAGCTCTGTTTCTTGGCAAGTTGCGTTTACCTAACTAAGATTCCCTCCTGCTTCAACCAGGTGTCCCACAGATGTGTGCTCTTGGCCACAGAAGGGGACTGGGTGAGAGTGTGGGAATGAGCAGGCTCCAATCCATCACCAGGACTGGGAAAACAACCCGCAGTGAACGCTTCACTAATGGTACATGAGACAAATCACCTGTGTACATGGAAGACAGTGTCGCTCGCGCACGTGCGTGCACACACACACACACACAGAGAAGTATTTCATTGGATGAAAACATAAGCTAGAGAAAGAAGAGCAGATAAAAGAGAAAGATTAGATGCTTGCAAAAAGTCAGTCTTTTTTGATGGATTAATCAATTAATTAATTGAACGAATACCTGTTATGAGGGGCCTGTGGTGTGCCAGGGACAGGTTTAGGTGCCAGAGATGCCGCAGTGAGTGGCACAGGAAAAAGTTTTGCCTTGTGGCATTATGTTCTAGTGGAAGACAGAAGATAAATGAGAACAACATCGTCAGGCTGTAAAAAGTGAGAAGGGAATAAATGAGGCAGGCCAGGGGGGTACAGAGTCTTGGGGAACAGCGTGAAGTAAAGAAGGTGATCAGAAAAGGCTTCGCTGCGGGAGTGACATTTGCAGAGAGACCTCAAGAATGTGCAGAGTAAGTTGCACCGCTATCTGGGAAGGGAACCATCCCAGGCCACGGAAGGGCCAGGGTGACGAGCACACGCCTGGCATGTTCGTGTAACCCTGAAGAGGGGTGGAGATCCGAGAGATGAGGGGACAGGAGCGCAGATGGCATAGGGCTGCCGAGGCCATAGGTCGGACTCTGGTTTCTACTGGTAGAAGATGGGAAAGCATCTGAGCAGAAGTGATCTGATCTGGCTTGGATTTAAAAAAAAAAAAAAAATCATTTTGGCTGCTGTGTTGAGAATAGACTGTAGGGGGCCAAGAGCGAAGCAGGGGGACTAGCTGGGAGGCTGGCACAGGAACCCGGGGGCTCGGCCAGTGTGAGCGAGGGCCCCAGGGACAGAAGAGTTGGAAGAGGCCTGCGTGCTTTAGAAGGAAGGGCCAGCAGCATTGCCGCTGCGGTCGAGGGGGGCCTGATGTAAGAGTCAAGGATAACTCCCAAGTTTTCACATGCGAGCATCTCCAGGGATGGCGCTGCCATTTACCAAGATGGGGAAGATGATAAGAAAAGCCTACCTGGGGGAAAGAGAGCCAGAATGGGGTGCTCTGAACATGTTAAGTCTGAGACGCCTATTAGATCCAAGAAGAGCAACCTACCCTGTAGGATTTACTGTTTGACCCGGGAGAGAGGTCTGGGCTGAAGAGGCTGCTTGGGCAACACTGTAGTGAGTCCTGGCACTTTTATAGGACACGCGCCATTAGGGTAATTAGAATTACTCTAATCAAAAAGTTTTGCAAGAACTCACCTGCTTTACAAGCAGGATACCCTCGTGTATATGCTCTGCTGTCATAGTGCCATGCCGAGAAGTATCCTGTGCGCCCTTTTCCCCCTGAGGCTTGTGGGTATGACATCTTACTTGCCCATTTCAGAGGGATTAAATGCCTCCCTCCCTCCCCTACCTTACCATATCCCCAGGAGGCAACCCTGTGGTTGCCAGCAGAGAATAGCTCAGTTGATGAGAAAAGCCTTCACTCCGGAATAAGAATAGAAATATCTCCGAGACAGCTTGGCTCCAGGGTACCTCAAAAGAGTCGGGGACTCTAATATGGGAGGGCACGGCAGGACGTTTCCAGGCTCCACCTTCCTCTGGAAGCGGGAACACCCAAGGAACACCCACTCTGAGGAGAGGACAATAAATTGTCTAAGCCTGGGCGGGGCAGGGAGAGGGAGATACAGGCATTCTCTCTCTCAGGCTCTGTATGCTGCAAACGGCAGATGCTTAATGAAAGCATTTGCAATTAGTTTGGCTTGTTCTGTGATTCCTTTCTGCAAACAAATAAGATGGGAGAATATATTCGCTTTTGGCAATCTAGTTCTAAAAAACTTCTCCCGTGATCACTGTTTTGTCCTGCTCCGAAAAGAGCTGAGGCACTGCGTACACATAGTGAAGTTATCTGCCTTACCTCCTTGTTCAAAACAGTATTTTGTCTTCCATTTCATATGGGAGTGCAATTACCCCTTGGCTTTTAAAGCATGAGTATTTATTTTGAATTTAATACAAGTTCTTAATTTGGGTGCCTTATTTTTATTCAGTGAAGATAACAGTCTTCTAATTCTTGCTATCCTTCTGATTCAACATACTAAGCAATGTTATCCGCCTACTCAAAATGCAAATGCTATATTTTTTTAATGATGGGAAAAGCATTCACTAGACTTGGAAAGAACTTGAGGGCTGTGTGTTTGTGTATGTGTGTCGCTGTGTGTGTCAATAAAGAGTTGCACTTACTGCCACTTTATAAGAACCACTCACTGGAAGCCACGGTAGGGGGGAAGACGACATGTCCACTCTAAGTGGAGAAATGTGAGTTATGTGTGACTGTTTCTTTCGTTCATTTATTCAACATTTACTTGGGTTTCTACTGCAGTTCTCAGGAATTTTTAACCTATTGGAATGCAGCTGTTTTATCCAGTAAGTATATTCTGCAGATGGCTCCTGAGACAATGATTTTGGGTGGCTGCTGAGAATTTACATATTATATGCATTGTTGAAGAGTGTGGCCCATCTCTCCAGGGTGATAGTTGCAATGCACAACACTTCGGGAAGACTGTCAGCACACAAACACTGTAAATAAGAAACAGGAACTAGAGCGCTCCCTTTCTATCCGGTTGAAAAAAGACGCAACACAGAAATTACGTTTTAAACCTGATACTCCATTCTTTCCTGCTTTCGGATTGGTTTGCAAAGTGCCTCATTCAAGAATATCCTAAAGCCAAGATCATAAGTCAGAGTGGGGGTTACTCAAGATTCAAAAGTCACCATATAAACAAGCACGGGTAAGCCAAATTGAGATAGTGCAATTATTTTTTAACAGATAGTTTAGGTTGATAGGTGGAGACACCGTTCTGCCACAGTATTTAAGGTTAGGTTAATAATTAACTTTGGTGCCTGGAGTAGTTTAATCAAAGCTTACTGTAAATCATAAAACTGCTCCGTACAGACTAAACAGGGTATTAACAAAAATACAAAATGCCTGCAATCTTGACCCCTCGTAGCCATTTGGATAAGGTGTAAAAATATGATATTTTCATTCAGAATTGAGCCCAGGCATCTTTACTCTGGGGGGAAAAGCCTAAATAAAGGATTCATGTGTCTGGAGCCAACAGTCTTTCCCCTGCCATCAGAGTGGACTTGATGCCCAAGATGTGTGTCTGAAGGAAGACTGACGATTACCAGGATTAGAGAAAGACAAGGCAAAGACGCTCAACCTGCCTACCCCGGAAAGACTTAAAAACCAGCGCTGGGGGGCATTACATAGCTTTCTTGAGATCTGCCGGCAGAACACTGCAACTGGGTTAACATTTTTCAGATTTGAGGCAAAGAAAGTTGTGCTTAAAAGTGGTAAGCATCTGCGTGTCTGTGTGTGTGTGTGTGTGTGTGCGCGCGCGCATGTGTGTGTGTGTGTGTGTGTGTGTCTGCGTCTGCGTCTGCCTTCGCCTGTGTTTTAAACCTTTCATGCATCACAGTAAGTAGCGACTTGATTTCCATCCAGCGTAACCAGAGAGCTGTCCCACCTTGGCCATCACTGGCCACCGCATTTTCAAAGCAGCCACCTTGCTCCCAAGGACCGACTGGAACGGCCATTGGGGCTGCCCACTGCGATACAGGGGGGAGGCCGCTGCTGGAAGTGCTTTCCTTGGCTGTGAAGACAGCAGTTCCTCCCCCGCTCCAGGAACACCTGGCTCCTTGTACCATTCCTCCCTGGAAACCCGCCGGCTGGAAAAATGCGCGTGGCAGGGGGAGGCTGGGGATGTTGCACTTGGAACTGGTACTTACAAGCCCGCGAGTCCCGGCCCGTGTCCACATGCACCCGTGTGCCAGCCACTGTCCAGTGGCCGCACCAGCATCCTGAATCTTGCCCCTGAACTTCCCTTCCCTCCGCCTCGCCACCGCTTTCTCGACTGGACCGGCAAGTGCAGCGCTGAGACCCCAACCCAATTGACTGCTGGGCGGGGGAGCCACTGTCTGTAGACCAGCACCTAGCTCCCCGCATCCTGGGCGGTCCACCCGCTTCCCTCTGGGTTCGGTTTCCCCCGGGCTGCACAGGCTGGACCCCATTCCTGTCGTGCCCGTGTCCCCTGGCTTTCAGAAACTTTCCAGAAGCGCCTGGTCGAATGACCCCGTGCTGCAAAAGGAGGCGGCGCTGGGCGGAGGGGTGGCGAGGCGGCGAGGGAACGGGAAAGAGCGGAATCCTGTTTCCTTTCCCGAAACGCACAAGTTCGGGACTGCTCCCGGGCTCCCCCTGTACCGCTCCGGTCGTGGGAGGAGGGAGCGGACCTCAGGATCCTGCTTTGCTGCGTATGCCACAGTGGGGAGCTGAGAAAAAAAGCGGAGAATCTGGAGCAGAGACACTTGCCACCCCAGCGGGTCATACAGGGAGGGTGGGCACTGTCGGGCTAGCTCCCCAGCGCCTCACTGCCCCCGAGGCAGCTCTCTAGGACGCGGCGAATACTTCGGACATCCAGAACCTGTGGCCGGGGCAGGGCCCTTGTCTGGGTAGCAAGCACTGTGTCATCTTTTGCAAATCTTTCCATCCTTCCCCCTCCAGGGACAACTCCTTTCCGTAGAGGGACCTCGTAGATTTGGGGGGAGAGCGCCCCGGGCGCCGGCCCCAGCGTGGCGGGCTCTGTGCTAGAGGGGGACGCAGTCGCGACAGATGCTGTCCTTGCCGGCCAGAAGGGAGCTGCAGCGGGGGATAGAGGACCCAGGGCGGGGGGCGCCGCGCCACACCGGGAGGAGACCGTTCCTGGGCACTCATTCGAGCAAACAAAGCCCGGAACCTCTGGTGCCAGCGGCCGCGAAAGCCGGGATGTCACCAAGTGGCAGGGCGCACGGGTACCAGGGCCATTACAAGTTTCTCGCACTCCATAGAGCCCAGCCCAGACCCCGAGCGGACAACAAAAGATTCTCTTCGCTTTCCCACCGTCTCTGCGAAACCCCTTCTCCCACCACAGAACCCAGACCTAGTGCTGGGCGAAAACAGCGCTCTTCTACCCAACGTCCTCCAGCCCTCGAGGGCAGAACCCTTTTTTCAGCTTTTGCACTAGGACCGGGCGCTTCGGAGAATCCCACCCTCTCCGGGGCCTCTCTGCTCCCTGCTGGCCCGAAAGTGAGGACGAGCCCCGGGTCCTGCACACACATTCCCCAGCTAGGCAGCACGGCGCGGTCGCGGTCCCGGGCGGCGCCGGGCTAGTGCGCGGCGCGGGTGGGGAAGCTCGCAACGCGGAGCCTGGCGGTCTCCGGCGCACAGGGCGGAGAGGAGCGGCGGGCTGGGCTCACGACTGCTCCCCAAGGGCCGGGCAACGCTCGGGAGACAGACACCAGACAAAATAAAACGCAGCTACCACAAAGCCAACAGCGCGTGCCGGCCGCGGCCCCGGGACCCGCTGGCTGGAGTCGAGCCGCCAGGGAGGTGGGGCGCGCCGGGGCGCCCCTGCCGTACCTTTTCGGTGCATCGACGGGCAGGCGGCCGGGGCTCGGAGCGGGAGGGTACAGCGTGTATCCCATTTAGTAATCCATTATCGAGGAGATCTCTCCGGGCCGCAAGCTGCGCTCTCTCCTTTGCAAGCCTTTGTCATTCCTACATGTGTGCTTGTCTCTTTGGGGGTAACAGTCGCGGCGACTACTTTCTGGGAAGCCAACGCGCTGTGTTCATCTCCAATGACAGGCGCAGAACGGGAGAGGAAAAAAGAAAGAAAAAAAAAAAACCAACAAGGAAGGAGTAAATGTTCAAGAAACTCTTCTCCAAATCCAAATTCCACTTGGATTCCACTCCGGTGAGTCCCTTCGGTGGTGTCTGCGCGGATTAACAAGTCATTTCAGGGTGGGGGGCGGGGTGGGGGCTGGGACAGGGGGCACGCTGTAGCCCCGATCTACGACCGCGAGCGCTGTTGCCGCGGGTGTGGCGATGCTGGCCGCTGCTGCCGCTCCTAAGCGGGCATCGCGGGCGGTCGGCCCCGCAGAGAAGCGCCGCTGCTGCGTCCCGAGCGCCTGGGCAGCAGAGTGCGCGGGGAGCGGAGTTGGCTGCAGCCTCACCCGGTGCCGCTCACTACTCCTCTGTCACTGGAGAGGCCGCGGCTCCCGGGCGGAGCCAAGTCCCGGACTGGATTGCGCAGAGCGGACTCTCCTCCTGCAACCCCGCCTCCTTTGGCTGGCGTCTTCTCCGACCCAAAGGAGGACTGTGGTGTTTGTGTGTGAATGTGAGTGAGCGTGGCGGAGAGAGGGAGAACCTCCGCGGTGTGGCTGCAGGTGGAGCCTTGCACCGACTGGCCAGTGAGGCTCCTTGCACCACGATTCCTGGCCCCCGCCGCGCTCTGGGTGGAGGTCCCGGTGGGGTTGACTCAGGCTGGAGCCCAGCCCCTGCTTCCCCCACCCCCGCATCTGCTCTAGCAAGGGGGGAAAAAAAATCCCGGACAGCGTTGCTGAGCCCTGCCAAATCAGAAAAATAAATAAAAATAGACGTAGTGCAGGAGCGAGTTACAAGAAAGGATCTGTTCATCGATTTTCTTAAATGGAAAAGTTTTAAAGGATGAGGGTAAGTGAACGATGAGCCTTTCTAATTCTGATTACTGTATCAAGAGGTTGATTCCAGAAGTGATGGACGCTCTATGCACCCAGATGAACTGGATAAAAGCCGGTGCGGTTAAAAACACACTTAGAAGAAATGAACAGTTGTTAGTTAACGC